>NC_091468.1:26793503-27093503 GCF_027789765.1 Dendropsophus ebraccatus
ATGTCTGGACCTTGTCTTTCCCATTCTGTGAGAGCAGCAATGGTAAGTGTAATACCATATCCATACTGGTGTCGTTTGGGGGCAGCCTTCCCCGCCGGTGGTGCTGGCTGGGTTTTGGTGGGGCTTTTTGGGTCTGCTCCTGTGACATTGGGGTTGCAGGGCCGTTCCATGGCCTCCCTTCCCTGCGTGTGCACGCTTTGCGGGGTTGGCGGTCGCTGACCGACACGGTGTGGAGTTAGCGTGGGGACCCGTGTGGACCAGAGGACCTGCACGGTGGTACACGGGGCAATATGGCTTGATCAATTCATATACAGACACTCTGGTGTTGATTTTTAATATAGGCCTAGCGGCATTAGTATCAGCCATAGATGGGATGTGCAGCCGTTCCATTCTCTCCAGTTCGTGTTTCACAGTTCTCCCTCTCTGAACAGCTCGCACTCCTTTATAAGACCCACATGACCAAAATTAGCAGGATATGCCTGTGCTCACATGTCTGGACCTTATGTCTTTCCCATTCTGTGAGAGCAGCAATGGTAAGTGTAATACCATATCCATACTTGTGTCGTTTGGGGGCAGCCTTCCCCGCCGGTGGTGCTGGCTGGGTTTTGGTGGGGCTTTTTGGGTCTGCTCCTGTGACATTGGGGTTGCAGGGCCGTTCCATGGCCTCCCTTCCCTGCGTGTGCACGCTTTGCGGGGTTGTCGGTTGCTGACCGACACGGTGTGGAGTTAGCGTAGGGACCCGTGTGGACCAGAGGACCTGCGCGGTGGTACACGGGGCCATATGGCTTGATCAATTCATATACAGACACTCTGGTGTTAATTTTTAACATAGGCCTAGCGGCATTAGTATCAGCCATAGATGGGATGTGCAGCCGTTCCACTCTCTCCAGTTTCCATAACTACTATAATACTGCTCCTACTGTATATACAAGAATATAACTACTATAATACTGTTCCTATATACAAGAATATAACTACTATAATCCCCCCTATATTCAAGAATATAACTACTATAATCCCCCCTATATTCAAGAATATAACTACTATAATCCCCCCTATATTCAAGAATATAACTACTATATTGCTGCCTTCCCTATCGTCCCATTGGCATCACAACAGATGGGGTATTATCGCCCCTGCGAGCCCCTGGGACGAAGGAATATTTTAATGAAATGATAAAAGTAAACTTTTATTCCCCTCCTCCAGGAAGTATAAATAAGCCCCACCTTCCCACACACCTCAGTCTTTTTTTCTTCGTTTCCTTGCAGCCCCATGGGACCCTATCCCTCCTCCTTAGGCTGCAGACAGATCATCGCTGGAGCCTTTCTCAGGCCAGTATCCGGAGGCATTAACTTGTGCCTCAGCCTCTTCAGACGTGGAGCGCTGTTCCACGTCTATTTTAAGATTTAAAGACCGCATCCCGGCTCGGCCGGGCGGTGGAGCGCAGATGCGTTCCACCAAGCTGAACGTCACTTCCGGTCGCGGCCCTCTGGGCGGAAGTGACGCGCCGTGGAACGCAGATGCGTTCCACGTCATTTTGACGTGTTTCCGGCGGCGTGGGGGCGGCGCAACGGCGCACGCTTGCCTCCAGCAGTTTAAAAAGGTCTGCTGTGCTGGCAGCATGTAGGTCTCTCAGCTTGGGAGATCTAGGATTGCTGCCTGCTGTGTTGGAATCCTGCTTTGCCTTGATTAGCAAAACCTGTGTATACAGACCTGTTGAAAGCATTACCAAAGTAAGTGGAGCTTTGCTGCCATCTAGTGGTGTATTAACACACTGCATTCCTATAGACTAGGTCTATTGGATTAATGGAAAATTTTATTTCAGATGTCTGAAATGGATACTAGCCCTGCTAGCAAAAGATCTACAAAGAGGAAACACTTCATCTGCGCTGAATGTGAAACTCCTCTTCCAGATGGATATGAATATCGTACGTGGAACGTCTGAATCAGATAAGAACTGAATTTTCCCTATTTTCTACATATTTATGTGTAAATATGTGTTACAGTACGATGTGTCTCATGTCGCCCTAAACCCAATGAAGGGGAGCCTGACGTACAGGACGTCGTAATTTGGGTAAAGGACTATGTCCAAAAGACCCTTGCTGAAAAAGAGAGCCGCCATGTTAGCAAGAAAAAGTGTAAACGAAGTATCTCTCCTTCCACTTCTCAGCCTGTAAGTAAAACTCCTATAGTGGAGAGTACACTATAAGGCAATGGTTAAATAAACTATTATTTATATTAAACCCTAGGGGTCTGAATTGAAGATAGTCGGTGGAAGAAAATCTTCATCATCATCCTCTGAGTCATCTTCCACCTCGGAAGATGAAAAGGAGTTATTTAAGGGTTATTTCACTCAGGATAGAATTTACAAACTCCGCAAGGCGGTTCAGGCGGAGATTCATCCAGAGGACTTAGAAGAAGGTACCTCCTCCGCAAAAAAGCCTAGGGCTTTTTATGTTGGAGAGACTTCTATGGAGATGTTACATACAGAATGGAAGAAACCGGAAAAGGCTCCGGTTTTAAGTAAGAGGTTCAAAACCTTATATCTTCTTAATGAGGAACAATGTAAGGATTGGATAGAACCTCCCAAGGTGGACACGGCAATAGCCAAGTTGTCCAAGCGCACGGTTTTACCTGTGGAGGATGGGTCAAATCTTAAGGACCCTATGGACATGAGAGTTGAGGTTGCCCTTAAAAGAGCATATACTGCGGGCGCTGCCCAGGGGGCAGTTTCAATCTCCTCATTCGAGGTTTCTAGAAGCCTCAGGCGATGGTTGGCCAAAGTCCAGGAAAACCTGGAATCTGGAGTTAGCAGGGACAAGGTCCTTCGCTCCTTCAAGAAGGTGAACATGGCAATCGATTTCCTCTGTGATGCAGCATCCCAGGGAACTAGATTGGCGTCCAAAACTATGGCCCTCTCTACCGCTGGTAGAAGGGCTTTGTGGCTGAAGCCTTGGTTTGGCGACGCAAACTCAAAATTCCAGTTATGCAACATGGAGTTCCAACCTGGGAGGCTGTTCGGACCAGAATTAGATAAATTGATGGAAGAATTATCGGACAAAAAAGGGAAATCCTTGCCACTGTCACATAAGTCCCGTGAGTCCTTTCGGAAGACCAGATCGCCTCAGCGTGGTAGAGGCAGATACCAATATAGGGGGAAAGGAAGAGGTTATAATAGAAGAACATCCGGCAAGCAGAATAAAGATACAAAAAAGCCTGACTTCTGACGCCAGAAGTGTCCCGGTAGGGGGGAGACTAAGTCTGTTTCTTCCAGCCTGGGAAAATCTAATAAAAGATCTCTGGATTGTAAATATTATTCGCCAGGGTTATGCGCTTCATTTTTCTTCTCTTCCTCCCCCAAGGTTTCTCCAATCAAGAAGTGTAAAACCAGAAAGGAAAATCATTCTAGAAAGAGAAATTCACCTTCTGTCCATAGAGGCTCTGGAGGAGGTTCCTCTGGCAGAGAGAGGGCTGGGAGTGTACTCTCCAGTATTTATCGTGCCCAAGCCATCAGGAAAGTGGAGGCTTATTATAGATCTGCGGTATCTAAACAGATATATAATAAAAACGAAATTTTGCATGGAGAATATAAGAGCGGTAAGGTCTGTCCTTCAAGAGAAGGATTTCATGGCATCCATAGACTTGCAGGATGCATATCTCCATGTTCCGATCCTACAAGGTCACAGAAAATACCTAAGGATCTCTATACACCTCCAAGGGAGAGTAAGACACTTACAATTCAAGGTGCTCCCGTTCGGAGTAACCTCTGCTCCCTTTATCTTCACGAAGATAGTGTCCTCCATGATGGTGTTATTCCGTTTGCAGGGAATAAAAATCATCCCGTACCTCGACGACTGGTTGATTATGGCTCAGACTCAGAGTCTTCTGAGCCTGCAGTTGAGTTATGTCCAGGACATACTTCAACAGCTGGGATGGCTCATCAACCACGAGAAGTCGGACTTGGTTCCTTCCAGGACCAAGGTTTTCCTAGGATTTCTCATAGACTCCACACAAATGAAACTGTTTCTGTCGTCTCCCAGAGTGGAACGTATCCAGGCAGGAGCACAATTCCTTATTCCTCCTCGACAGGTCACAATAAGAACTTTGATGAGATTCCTGGGCCTTCTGACCTCAACAGCAGAAGCCGTTCCATGGGCACTATGGCACATGAGATTCCTCCAGACGGAAGTTTTGGCAGCCTGGAATCGGAGGTTAGAAGATCTAGATGCAACACATGTCCTGTCTACTCTAACAAGACAGTCCCTAATGTGGTGGAGACAAGTGAATCATGGAGCATCAATTTCAGAGCCGCAATGGGTGACCATTATGACAGACGCCTCAGGTACAGGATGGGGGGCCCACCTTTTAGACAATACAGTCTCAGGAGTGTAGAGTCCACAAGAATCTCTCCTTCCTTCAAATCTCCGAGAGCTCAGAGCAATCCATCTAGCTCTGCTACATTTCACCCCTGTGTTAATTCACAGAGCGGTGAGAATCAGAACAGACAATATGGCATGTGTAGCCTACCTGAACAAGCAGGGAGGTACCAGATCTCCTTTGCTTCTCAAGGAGGTGGAGAAGATATTCAGATGGGCAGAAACCAGGATTTCCAGGTTATCTGCAATTCATATCAGAGGTATACACAACACTCTAGCGGATCGACTGAGTCAAGGTCTTAGAGTCCCGGGAGAGTGGTCACTCTCAAGGAAAGTGTTCACTCAGATAACATTCAGGTGGGGACCTCCTCAGATAGATCTCATGGCGTCAGCAAGCAATGCCAAACTGAGGCAATTTTGCTCCCTGTACACGTCGGACAACCCGACGGTGGTAGACGCTATGACAATTCAGTGGAATTTTCAACTAGCGTACATTTTTCCTCCAATCGCCATGATTCCCAGAGTTCTGACGAAGATCAGGATGGATCAATCCTCAGTAATCATGATAGCGCCATTCTGGCCCAAGAGGTCATGGTTTGCCCTGCTCATGAACATGAGCAGGGGGAACCTTTGGAAGCTTCCGCAGGAGGTGGATCTAATATCCCAGGGCCATCATCTCTGCAGGGACTTAGCCAGTCTCAATCTAACAGCCTGGAGACTGGAGGGCCCTTATTAGAATCCGAACTGTCAGAAAGAGTATTACAAACTCTTTCCCATGCACGCAGTTCTGCCACAAATAAGATGGAGGATTTTTTGTGCTTGGTGTTCCTCAAAGCAAATTAATCCATCTCAACCATCTATTCCACAGATCCTGGATTTTCTCCAAGAGGGGTTTGATAGGGGCCTCAAACCTGCTTCTTTAAAGGTGCAAATAGCTGCCCTTTCGGCGCACCTAAATTGGCGCCTTTTTCAGGTGATGGAAATCAAGAATTTTGTTAAAGCAGTAACCAGGTTAAGACCCAACTTGGTTAGACAAGTAGATACTTGGGACCTGTCTTTGGTGTTGAGACGCCTATGCCTCCCTCCGTTTGAACCTCTGGAAGACGTAGATTATAAATACCTTTCTTTTAAGGTTGCCTTTTTGTTGCCAATTACATCTGCCAAGAGGGTGGGGGAGCTTCAAGCGTTAGGATCAGGGGCTGGCTGGCAAACTTTGGCCTGGGGGGCAAGCACACAGCAGTGGCCCATGAGTAGCGGACAATCGTCAGGGCACATATACTTAAAGGAGAACTGTTGCTGAACCTAAACATCCCAAGCAGGCAGGGGGTGAGGGGAACATAATAAAGAATCCATATTTACCTGTCCCTGTGCCCCCGCAGTACAGCGTCTCTGCTCACAGACCGGCCTCCTGCAGCTCCTGGTTCTGCAATGTCACGCACTGGGGCAAGTGGGTACTTTCCGCCGGAACATGACAATGCAGGAACGTGAGGAACAGGATAACAGCAGCTGTGAGAGAGCTGGTGACCCTGTGCTGCAGGGGCACGGGGTTGAGTAAGTATAGATTCTTTTTTATGTTCCCCTGGCCCAGGATTTTTATATAAGGCCAGAGTTCAATCTGCTCTGGATTGGATTGTACCTGGTATGGACATGGACATCATACTATTACTGACCAAACCCTGTATACTAATATAACCAATAATACTACTATAAAAGGGACCAATAATACCCCCACACCATGACCACATACTATAATCACACAGTAACTACATTATAAATGGTTCCTTAATAATACCGTCACTCCACAAGCATTACTACTATACTGGTACTACACTTCACCACACAGGGGCCAATATTCCCCCAAACAAATAGAGGTGTAAGTACAGTGCAGACACATCCAGTGACTCACAGGTGACGTCTTCTCTGATCAGAGTCGGTCAGGTTTCCTTTTCTTTTCCATCATGAAGACTTCTTCCAACCACAAATCATCACAGCATCATCTGCCAGACAAACATCTTCAGGACCTTACTTTTACAGCACCTTTAACCACCTCTATACAAACTCTCTATCATAGTGCCCTTAAACAGTAGAAGAGACTTCTTTGAAGACCAATCTGTAGTCGTTTCCCTTTTCTGTGCTTCTTTCTATACTTAGATCCCTTCTTTATGCCTGTATCTGTAGTTAGGATCCATCATTGTGTCCTCATCTGTAGTAAGACCCCTTCTTTGTGCCCTCATCTGTAATGAGACCCCCTCTTTGTGCCCCATCTGTAGTTGTGCTCCCTCTCTTTGCCCTCTGTAGTTGTGCCCTCCCTTTTTGCCCTCACTTTGTGCTTCCATCTGCAGTTAAATAAATGGTACCCCTTTGTCCTAATGAACTGTACCACCGCCCCCTTGGATAAACTGTGCCTCTTATTAACTGTGTTTATATTAAATAGTGCCACTGTCCCCGTGTTATTCTGTGCCCACAATGTAGTTTGCCACTGCTTACTTAATAAACTATATAACCTATGCCCTCCAATGTACTGTTCCACTGTCCCCTCTAATGTACTGTGCCACTGTCCTCTCTAATGTACTGTACCACTGTCCTCTCTAATGTACTGTACCGCTGTCCTCTCTAATGTACTGTACCACTATCCTCTCTAATGTACTGTACCACTGTCCCCTCTAATGTACTGTACCACTATCCTCTCTAATGTACTGTACCACTGTCCCCTCTAATGTACTGTACCACTGTCCTCCCTAATGTACTGTACCACTGTCCTCTCTAATGTACTGTACCACTGCGCTCTCTAATGTACTGTACCACTGTCCTCTAATGTACTGCACCAATGTCCTCTAATGTACTGTACCAATGTCCTCTCTAATGTACTGTACCACTGTCCCCTCTAATGTACTGTACCACTGTCCTCTCTAATATACTGTACCACTGTCCTCTCTAATGTACTGTACCACTGCCCCCTCTAATGTACTGTACCAATGTCCCCTCTAATGTACTGTACCACTATCCTCTCTAATGTACTGTACCACTGTCCCCTCTAATGTACTGTACCACTGTCCTCTCTAATGTACTGTACCACTGTCCTCTCTAATGTACTGTACCACTGACCCCTCTAATGTACTGTACCACTGTCATCTCTAATGTACTGTACCACTGTCCCCTCTAATGTACTGTACCACTGTCCCCTCTAATGTCCTGTACCACTGTCCTCTCTAATGTACTGTACCACTGTCCTCTCTAATGTACTGCACCACTGTCCCCTCTAATGTACTGTACCACTGTCCTCTCTAATGTACTGTACTACTGTCCTCTCTAATGTACTGTACCAATGTCCTCTCTAATGTACTGTGCCACTGCCCCTCTAATGTACTGTACCAATGTGCTCTCTAATGTACTGTACCACTGTCCCCTCTAATGTACTGTACCACTGTCCCCTCTAATGTACTGTACCACTGTCCCCTCTAATGTACTGTACCACTGCCTCCTCTAATGTACTGTACCACTGCCTCCTCTAATGTACTGTACCACTGTCCTCTCTAATGTACTGTACCACTGACCCCTCTAATGTACTGTACCACTGTCCCCTCTAATGTACTGTACCACTGTCCTCTCTAATGTACTGTACCACTGTCCTCTCTAATGCACTGTGCCACTGCCCCCTCTAATGTACTGTACCAATGTGCTCTCTAATGTACTGTACCAATGTCCTCTCTAATGTACTGTACCACTGTCCCCTCTAATGTACTGTACCACTGTCCCCTCTAATGTACTGTACCACTGCCTCCTCTAATGTACTGTACCACTGCCTCCTCTAATGTACTGTACCACTGTCCTCTCTAATGTACTGTACCACTGTCCCCTCTAATGTACTGTACCACTGTCCTCTAATGTACTGTACCAATGTCCTCTCTAATGTACTGTACCACTATCCTCTCTAATGTACTGTACCAATGTCCCCTCTAATGTACTGTACCACTGTCCTCTCTAATGTACTGTACCACTGCCCCCTCTAATGTACTGTACCAATGTCCCCTCTAATGTACTGTACCAATGTCCCCTCTAATGTACTGTACCACTGTCCCCTCTAATGTACTGTACCACTGTCCTCTCTAATGTACTGTACCACTGTCCTCTCTAATGTACTGTACCACTGTCCCCCCTAAATCATTGTTTTCCAACCAGTGGCCCCTCAGCTGTTCCTAAACTACAACCTCCATTATGTCAGCAGGACATGATGGGAGTTCTATTCTTGTAGCGGCTGGAGGGTCACATGTTGGAGAACACTATACTAATTAAACTGCCCCCCCCCCCTCGCTAAATTATTGTTTCCCTACCAGTGGCAAAACTACACCTCCCATTGTACCCTGGTGGCAAGGCATGATGAGAGTTGTAGTTTAGTAACAGCTGAGGAGCCACTGGTTGGGAAGCAATGATTTATGGGTACTGTTTATTTAGTGTGGTGTTTTCCAATATGTGACTCTCCTGTTGTTCCTAAACTAGAACCCCCATTATATCTGGCCAGCAGGGCATGGTGGGAGTTGTAGTTTGGTAAGAGCTGAGGAGCCACTGTTAGGAAGCAATCATTTAGGGGTACAGTTTATTTAGTGAAGTGTTCTCCAACATGTGACCCTCCTGCTGTTCCTAAACTACCATCCCTATTATCTCCTGCCACCAGGGCATGATGGGAGTTATAGTTTTGCACTGAGGAGTCACATGTTGGAGAACACTACTAAATAAACTGTACCCCTAAATGATTGCTTCCTAACATGTGGCTCCTCAGCTGTTACCAAACTACAACTCTCATCATGTCCTGTCACCAAGGTATAATGGGAGTTGTAGTCATGCAAGAACTGGAGAGTCACATGTTACAGAACAAAGCACAATGCCTCCTTACCTCCCCAATATACTCACTAGCAGGTCCATGCTTCTCTTCTGTTCTGGCCTCTTCTAATCAGGTCTGACCAGAGCAGAGAGGAGCAGGCAGTGCTAATCACACTGCAGAATCAGCTGGCTGGCCGGACAGGGAGGTGAGTGTCCTCTGCTCCAGCCAGCCCTAGGCTACTGTATAGTGGTGGTGTCTTACAGCTTACAGACCCCAGTACTATACAGTAACCCCCCCAGACCCCCTCCCCAGATACCTGTCAGCACAGTGGGCGGCTCCTCTCCCGGCCGGCGTCCTCCTCTCCCTCCTTCATGGGCAGTGCACTTCTCTTCACTCCCTGATGCAGCAGGCTGCCTGCACCACCAATGAAGTGAAGAGAAGTGTGAGAGAGAGACAGTCACAGTGTCAGCGGCCGCTACTTCCGGGAGCCTTAAAGAGGCAGAGCGGCCAAATTAATATCCGGCCTCTGCGGCCCTTAAGTGTCCTGGGGGGGACCGGCCCGGGGGGCATATGCCACCCTGCCCCCCGGCCCAGCCCGCCCCTGGTTAGGATCCTCCCCCCCTTATGTGATTTTCACTCAAGATAGGGTTATTTTACGGTTTCTTCCAGGGTTCCTTCCTAAAGTAGCATCCTTTGCTAATATTAATCAGCAGATCATATTACCTGTTTTTTCTCCTGTCGGAGCAGATGAAGAAAATCTGGATCTTTCCAGCCTCGACGTGTCAAGATCTATCAGGATCTATCTGAACAGAGTGGCCGCCTTCCGCAAGCAGGAAAACTTTTTTGTTCTCTTCGCAGGACAGAACAAAGGGAAGAGGGCTTCCAAACCAACCATATCAAGATGGATCTGTGATACCATCGATTTATGTTACTCTTTGGCCGACCTAACTCCTCCGGAGTTCACTAAGGCCCATTCAACTAGGGCAGTAGCTTCTAGTTGGGCCGAGCGTGCCTCGGTACCTTTAGAGGATATATGCCAGGCGGCAACCTGGTCGTCTCTCTCAACGTTTGTAAACCATTACAGATTGGAATCTATACTGTCAACCAGAACAGCTTTCGCAAGATCAGTGCTATCTGCAGCTGTGATTGAAAACCCACCCAATGAGGAGCATTCGTGCTAATTCCCCATATGTTGTGATGCCAATGGGACGATAGGGAAGCAAAAATTATTATGTTAATTTGTTTTCCCTGAGACCCATTGGCATCACAAGACACCCTCCCTATTTATGTTCGTTATAATTGACTGAGGTGTGTGGGAAGGTGGGGCTTATTTATACTTCCTGGAGGAGGGGAATAAAAGTTTACTTTTATCATTTCATTAAAATATTCCTTCGTCCCAGGGGCTCGCAGGGGCGATAATACCCCATATGTTGTGATGCCAATGGGTCTCAGGGAAAACAAATTAACATAATAATTTTTGCTTCTATGTACAAGAATATAACTACTATAATACTGCTCCTATATACAAGAATATAACTACTATAATACTGCTCCTATGTACAAGAATATAACTACTATAATACTGCTCCTATATACAAGAATATAACTACTATAATACTGCCCCCCTTTATACAAGAATATAACTACTATAATACTGCCCCCCTTTATACAAGAATATAACTACTATATTGCTGCCTTCTATGTACAAGAATAAAACTGATAAAATAACTGAAAATTATGTTGGGCTGGCACTACAATAATAGTCCAAATAGAAGCACTATGAGCTAGGATGTATGCAGCACTCAGACAGTTCAGAAGGTGGATGTCATTAGCTGCGGAGGTGCACCTTAGGAGCAGAAAGTTCATACGTATACTGGGGGGGGGGGTACTGTGCACTCACTGTGTTACCTGAAGAAACAATCCAATTTATTGTAGACAAATATTCACATGAATATGGGGAGGGAGGTGTGTGCAGGTGCGTCCAAGCAAATGACCGTTTTCGTGTCCAGTGACGCTTCTTCCCGCCTAGGGTGGACGTTGAAGCTGGAAGAGCTGGGTATGTGACATACCCGAATTCCAGCTGAAAATGAAGCTGGTGGCCATCAGCAAGACCTGGGAGCAGTGCAACGGAGGTAAGGGGACTGGTATGTATAACTTTTCTATTTTCTGCACTGCATCGAAGTCTATGGGGAACAATGGACGTTGTTGTTTAATAAGGCCACACAAATAATTGACATGTCAATAATTTTCAGCCACTAGAGTAGGAACAACACTCGTTGTTTCCATTTCATTGACACAATGTATGGTAGTTGCATAGACTTCAATGGATAAGTGGACTGCAGGCACAACCAAACGTGCCCACATTCCAATTAAAATAAAATGATGTTTCTGTGGCCAATCTGGTAATATCAGCCTCAGAAACATATCAAACATGTTTATACATAGTGTGAACATAGCCCCATAGTGATACTAATAATATTATAATACTGCTCCTTATGATACAATTATATCTTTAATTATATTAATTATACTTAAATTATACTAGTAATATTAATGTTAAGTATCCAATGGGTTGGTTCTTGCTCTATGCTGCAGTACCAGGTACAGCCATTACCCAGTGTATGGCACTGTGCTTAGTGAGATGTGAAGACCACAGGGCAGCATCTCCGTCAATCAGCTGATCCGTGTTTGGAGTCAGTCCTCCTACAATCCTAACATTAATCCATCAGTAAAGAAAATGTCCTGGAAACCTCCTTGAAGTGTCTACGTGTACATTGAAACACTAATGGCTGCAAAACACATGACTGCAATATTGGGGTCAGTTAGGTCTTTGGCACTGTTTTATGGAGTTGTAGCAATCCCTCTGCCATGTGAGACATTCCCTCAGTACGGTCTCTGGATGTAACCAAGAATGTTCCCATTTACTGACAGCAACCAGAGATCTAGAAAATTAGGAAGAAAACTAAAAGTATATTAAAAAGTTGCAGAACTTTACATAATACGATTGCTGAAACTTTATTGAGGCTGTTAGGGTGGTCTTCAGGTAAGACCTTCAGGTATATTGGATGGTAGCCAGATTGGAGGGGCAACTCGGCCGAGAAGGATGCAGACAACTCGAGATGGTTCTGAGTAGCAGCATGTTTATTGCAACAAAGTCATCTTCTTTTATACCCCTTGCGGGGTGTACACTTCATTAAACATTAACACAGAATCTTTAGGTATTTTCCATAGATGAAGTCATGTGATTATATCCGGTCATGCGCAGTGTGATCAATATGAGTAAATATCTTATTTGCAGAGTAAACAGAAAATACAATAATCTCATGAAGAGATTTTTTTTCCTGAGGACTTAGGGCGCCACCTGCTGGATGTATGAACAGGTAACTGAGCAAAAAAAAAGTGTTACCTATCTCTTCTTAGTATTAGTAAAAAATAAACTTGTCCATATAAGCCAAAGCTATTCCACATAAAAAACATATAAATCCCATATAAATCCCTTCTACAATTATACATTTGGGGGGATGAGGAGGAGTGGTAACAGTCTTATTTGCAGCCCATCCCTGGTGTCGAGTGGCGGGATCCCCCCCCCCCCCCCCCCCCCCCCCCCCCCCCGCAATGCGATGTAAAAGTGTGGGAGGTGGTGTCTTAATAAAAAAAAAACTCCCCTAATAAAAGTCTAAATCACCCCCCTTTTCCCATTTAAAAAATATAAATAAATAAACATGTTTGGTATTGACGCGTGCGTAATCGCTTGAAATATTAAATTATCACATTCCTGATCTTGCATGGTAAACGGTGTAAGCGCAAAGACCTCCCAAAATGCAAAATTGTGCATTTTTGGTGGTTTAAAATCCAGAAGCATTTTAATGAAAAGTGATCAAAAAGTCGCATATACACAATCAAGGTACCGATAGAAAGAACACATCATGGCGCAAAAAATTACACCTCAATCATCCCCATAGACCAAAGGATAAAAGCGTTATAAGCCTGGGAATGGAGCGATTTTAGGGAACGTTTTTTTTCTGTAGAAGGTTTTATTTTTTTAAAAGCCATCAAATAATATAAAAGTATCGTTTTAATCGTACCGACTTGAGGAGCATATATGTCAGTTTTTCCATAGGTCAAATTAAGTAAAAACTAAAACCCTGCAAAGAAAAAGAATTGTGGTTTGTTTTTTTTTCAATTTCACAGGTCATATAATTTTTTTTCTGGTTTCGCAGCATATTTAATGCAAAAATTAAGTCTGCCATTGCTAAGGGCTCATGTGGGTTTCTAGGTGAAAAAATGCAAGTGCTATGGCCTTTGAAGCACAAGGAGGAAAAAACGAAAATTGGCTCCGTCCTAAAGAGGTTTAAGTGTCACTGTGGTTATAATTTTCAAAATCTAAATCATCAGTAAATGTGATATAAAGCAAGTTTGCAACTTACATTCATTATCTATTTTTTAGTTACGGGTCCCTTGGGCTCTTGTCTTTATATTCCTGAGTGGCAACTGACCCACCCGGGCTGTCTGTTCCGCCACCCACAGAAAGGGGAAGAATGACCCAAGGTGTACAATGCTGTGTGTATAGGTGCCGATGTGTATAGAAGTATAAAAAAAGAACTTTACTGTCAAGTTCAATGTTGTTCAATATAACAATACACGTTTCTCAGAATAGATAAATTGTCTCGTAGACTTTAGTGCTTGACCTTTTTTGCTTGAAGAGGTGCTTGAGAAGAAGTAAGAGGTAATTGTAGCGGTGCTTGTAAGATGGAGAGGAGCAAAGTACAGGAGAGGAGCCCCAACCCAGTGTAGCAATGTACTCTGCCGGAACCTGAAGATATCTTTGTAGTGAATAGTTACTTAAATAGATTTAGTCTGACCACCTTCTGCCCCCTAGTATCGTCGAAAATGTCCCAGTTGGGTAGTACAAGCCCCAGCCGTAGTTATCAGGGTCTAGCTAGGTGTCCCAGGTGTCCCAGTTACCTGCACTGCACGATGGGATACGTAGACCTTCTTAACAGTAACTTTGTACTATCGAGGCTAGTTCCTTTTGGTTCAGGATACTGCCCTGCTCTGTTCTGATGTGTTCCTGGCGTGGGTTAGGGTGTTCCTTGGTGATTTCTCCCTTTAAGGTGCTTAGCTTTGCATACTGAACTAACTGCATCTGTACACTGTCGTAACTAGACTCAACTGACTGACTTACTTCCTCCCACATGGAGGCAACTAACTTCTCCTACAGGGGGTGAGTGTGTAGAGAGCAGGGATTGGTAGAAAGAGAGAGAGCACCTCCTATTGGTTAGCACAGAACACATGGCACAACAGAAACATTAACCCATTGCTACCTTCAGCTGTGCAACACGTATAAATATAAAACACTGACACCTAGTGGTGAAACTTTAGGATACCTCATCACCACTTTAACCTGAGAGAAAAGGCTTTTTGACAGGTGCACATGAGAGACAAAAACACCAGTGGTGGGACACCACAAATGTAACTAAATACGTCAATCTGCAGCAGATTCTGTATAAGTGAAATAATCCTTGAATTAAAAAGTATAGAAATGTCTGCAAAATTTCCTAGAGCGCAGAACAAATGTCCCTCTTTGGCCATCCAAAAAGTTGGGAGGTATGGATAAGTACTTGAAAACTTGAGATAAATAGAAGTAATTTAGACATCTATATAGCTTTCTGACACCGGATGATTTAAAAAGATTTATATTTCTTGTGCAGCATACAAATATATTTGTAGTGTCTAAATGTAATTGATATAATATGTATAATATATGGTTTTTAATTTAATATGCAATATGTTGGGAGAAGGACGTTATAAATTGACCAGTTTCTATAGAGGGTACAGACTTTTACATATGCTGTTTTAGGATTGTAACACTAGAGGGCGATGTGTACACATGAAGAAGAAAGCATACAATTACTATATGTCACAAAGCTGATTGTATACATTATGTGTGAGATTATAGCTATGGATTTCTGAGATATAAGGGCTGGCAAGGGCATATAAGGGCAGATTTTTTCATGGTACAAAGAATTGATTCCCATCCCATGCCTCCCTCCCAAGCTAATGCTGAACTACAATTCCCAGCATGCCTTGAGAGCTGCAGCTCCTGGGTAAAATACAAGATGTAACTCAGGATCAGTACAGGATAAGTAATGTAATATATGTACACAGTGACCCCACCAGCAGAATGGTGATTACTGCTCTACAGTATAATACAGGATGTAACTCAGGATCCATACAGGATAAGTAATGTAATGTATGTACACTGTGACCCCACCAGCAGAATAGTCACTGCAGCTCTGGGGAATAATACAGGATGTAACTCAGGATCAGTACAGGATCAGTAATGTAATGTATTTACACAGTGATCCCACCAGCAGAATAGTGAGAGCAGCTCTGGAGTATAATACAGGATGTAGAGCTTGGCCGCTGAGCATAGGATTATATATGATGACTGGAGTGTCCCTTTAAGAGGCCACATTGTTGACTGCAGCTCCATATAACTGTGTGCAGGGTGGAGGCGCTCAGCACAGTTACCATTACTTGTGTTTCCACATCATTAGCAATAAAGCTATGAATCACCGTATAAAGAGTATGGAGGAAGCGTGCTGTGTTTCCTAAGAAACTTCATCGTGCTTGGCCTCCATGGCAGCGGATGACAGGCCTCAGCGTCTCTTTCCTGGAACTTTTGTCACGTTGACATCCTGTGTTGTAATCATGTTAAAACCTCTTCCACTTCTACAGAGATGGGAGATAAATGGGGACGGTGCTGGCTCTGGGGTCACCCGGTTCAGACCCATCCTGCCAGTAAAAACCAGGCCCTTCCTGCACACCCCGCAGCAGCAGCACATATAATGAGCAGTGTGGGCGCTGCTAAATATTATTATGGTATCCTATATAATTTATGGGAGGGATGATGCCAAAAACAAGAACGCCAGTGAAAAGTTTATGGGACATTTACAATCCACAACAGACTAAAGAGTTGTCCTTAAAGGAGGTGTTTGGTTTAGGAACCCTATATTTCCATTCAGGACCCTCATCTATTACACTGAGTGAGGAGCAGCTAAAAAGACCCAGCAAGTTCAAGCATTTCATAGACTGCCCATTTAATTAATTAAGAACTGTGTAATACTTACTTTCACCTGTGGTGGTGCTGCAGGAAAACTGAACAATCGCTGGAGGTGATCCTGCAGATCATAACTGATCGCTGGGGGTTCCGGCAGCAGGACAACGTGTGAGGAGTTCATTTTTTGGGTAGCCCTTTTTTAACATGTTAAATCATCTTCTTATGAATTAAATTTTTTTTAGCACTGTGGCTACGTAAAAACTAACACCACCACCACCACAGCGGGTGTCATCCTGAATGGTGAAACCAATGAAATAATGAATCCAAAGGTATCTAAACTTATCACTTGGAAAGCTGCTTCTAGGGCTGTGGTATGAGATACTGGCTGTTCAAAGAATGTATCTAAGCCTATTATGTGTGATACAGTCCACTGGGCTAATACATCTAGACTTATCATGTGTGATACTGTCTGGTGAGGCATATATCTAACATCATTTGTGATACTTTCTGCTGAGCTGACGCATCTAAGTCTATCCTGTGTGATACTCTCTGCCAGGGGCGTCACTAGAAATGGCTGGGCCCCATAGCAAACTTTTGATCAGGAGTGCTTGCAGTTAAAGGGACATTTGCAGAACCTTGGAAGCCCGCTTGGCCACCTGGTGCTACAAATGAGGACAGTTCAGAAGGTTCTGTGTATTGCAGACAGCTCAGGGGGCTCAGCATATTGCAAGAGCAGGCAATGGGGCCCTCTAATGTGGTGGGCCCCCTAGCACCCGCTATGGCTGCTACAGTGGTAGTTACGCCCCTGCTCTCTGCTTTACTAATGTATATAAGCCTAAAGCATGTATAAAACTGTCTGCTGAGGCCATCTAGCTACACATATCATGTGTGATATTGTCTGTTGAGTTCTATACCATAGATAATTATGTTTGATACCGTCAGGTGAACAATGTATCTAAACCTATCCTGTTTGATACAGTCTGTCATGAAATAGGAATACAGTGAGATACCGTGGTTATACGTGACTTCACCTGATCACTGCAATATCCTTGGTGCACTCACTCATGTGTAAGAGCAGAAATTTGATGGAGGTGCTTAGGTTGATTGTACACAATGGTTGAGCCATGGTGACTGCATAGATTTTACCACTATTTGCCGTGCTTCATCTTGCAACTTTTAGCTTTACTTGTATTTGTGGTTTTTGCTTTAAGTGGTAAACTATGGGCTGCCCCAGCCACAGTATGTCCAGGCATCCTAAGAGGAACATCTCTAAGGGTCCTGGCACCTTGGATGGGAATGCCATATGAATGAAGCTGGATGCTCTGCATCCAGCATCCCCAATAGGATTAAATGGACAGCAGATCATGAAATGCTGCACGTACCATTCTTTGATGCTGGACCGCCGCACCCCTGACTGATCCTTCTGAACCTATAGATATTTGTTTACCATCTGGTGTGTAGGGGACCTCCAGACTATCCCCCTACAGAACTGTCCCATTCTTTTTTTACGGGGGTACAATTTGTCACCAATGGACTCTGGCCGTTACTTACCTTTCTAATAAGAACACATACGTAAGCACTTGGCCAAGCCTGGGGGGGGGGGGGGGGGGTTAAACAAGCAGCTGTCCACCGTATTATAGATATGTGTATATGTTATATGTTGGAGCTAGATCTAAAGTACCAACAAAAATGTATTATAACATATACCATGTAGTAACCGTTCAGTTTATGCAGCTCACTAGTGACTACGTGTTTCCCAAACTTTAGAAAATGATTAGAAAACGATAGCTGCTTTCTTCAAAAAAAAAAAAAAAAACCAGCGCAATTCTTGTTCTCAGTTTGAGGTAAATGGAGCATAGCTGTAATACCACACACAACCTGAAGACAGGAGTGGCGCTGTTATGGATTTTAATCCTGGATAAACCATTTTAACCTATGATTTTTGATACTGGTATTTAAGCCTCTTTGTTGTGACGCTCAACGAGATTTATTTTAAAAACGACAATTCTTTAGATTTTTTTTAAATACATTTTATTATTTTTAACATCCGATAAATAAAAGAAAAAAAATATATCTGCAAAACTGCAAGCAGTGAACGAACCCACACAATCCATTGAATGAGAAATACTACAGATTATCTGCTCACACAAAACGGGAGTCTCAGCCCTTTTCCTGTTCACGAAAAAGGGGGCAAAGGGGGAGGGGGTTACAAAAGATAAGACAATTGCTCCATGTACACAGCTCTAGTCATCCTCTAGGGGGCAGCACTACCAGTGTCATCGAACATCTAGGTATAAAAATATATGTACACAAGAAAGCTGGCACTTCATTGGACGTGAGCTCTGTACATTTTATATGTGGGGCACACACTGACCTGCAGTACGTTAGCTCGCGCTGGCGCAAAACACCCCTTCTAGGAATGTCGAAGGCTTTTATCCAATATGGCAGAAAACGCACAGTACTCAAAACAACTGTACACACATCTTATACTGTGAAGCATTTGCAGTGTTGTATGGTAAGCAGATACTGTAAAAACACCAACCAATTGCAACTTACAAGATCAAGCCATTGATCTGACCCCCCAAAACCCTTTGTGGGTCCCTTAGTGACATCATGGCTACTCATCAGTAGTCAGGCCTTCCCACACCCACAGATCTAAACTTAGACTTACTAAACCCATCAGACTATTGTAGTAATGTCAGCACACACTGGCAGTATGTCCATTCTCCTTGACTTAAAGGGCAGTTCCAGGCGCACTTGATACAAGCGTCGGACATGCAGCTTCATTTTATTAATCTGGATATAAAAAATCCCTTTAATTATGAATCTCCTTCCCATCATATTTCAGGCAGTGGCAGGATCTTTTTCCTTACCGTGGGAGGAGTGTTCTTCTGTGTGCATTGTCGCCCTTATGTAGAGTAACACACTTTGTAATAGCTATCAAAAATAGTAGGGGGTAAAGGGGGTGACAACTGCACTGAGGTAATTTTGGCCACTAATGTGGTTGCCACTTTCAAAAGCCATTTAGCCTTTGAATGAACTGGAGAAAATGTAATACTGCCCCCTAGGGACAATGGTTGTATTTGGCTGGAAGTGCCCTTTAAATAGCTCAGGTACCTGGGAAATAAGGTAGAAGGGGCAGTTATATAAATATAACTATAAATTGTACAAACACATATCATAACTAGAGATGAGCGAATCGAGTTCGGGTTCAAGTCGATCCAAACCTGAACGTTCGTTATTTGATTAGCTGGTGCTGCTGAACTTGGATAAAGCTCTTAAGGTTGTCTAAAAAACATGTATACAGCCAATGACTATATCCATGATTTCCACATAGCCTTAGGGCTTTATCCAAGTTCAGCAGCCACCACTAATCAAATGCCGAAAGTTCGGGTTCGGATCGACTCGAGCATACTCGAGGTTCGCTCATCTCTAATGATAACCCGACATGGTTTTGACACCAAGCTTATCCTGTCAGTGTGCTAGAGAGGTGAGGTCTGCCGTGTGATTGATAGGACCTGCTGATGGTCACTTGCAGAAACTGTTACTAAAGACGAATATCAGTGCAGCAGACATCGAGGGCGCCAAACGCCTCGGGAATCTAGTGTACTTAAAATGGTAAACGTGTCAAAAATAGATTTCATCTGTACAATTCCTTTAAGTTAAAGGGAGCCTGCCACAATGGAAATATTGTCCAATCTACCACCATTATGTTATAAAGCGGGAAGAGCTGAGAAGATTAATATATAGGTTTATGGTAAAAGATTTAGGAGAACTTGTAATTTATTGATAGAAATCGTTCTAGGCTTAGTCCAGTGGGCGGTGTCACGCAATCATTGACAGCCACTAATTAGAACTGCCCACTTGACTCCTAACCAAGAATGAGCAGAGATGAATGAGATGCAGTTAATATATATTTTTGTCCCTTAAATCTATCAATCTTCTCAGCTCTTCTTGCTCTATTACACGTTGCTCTCAGATCAGAAACAATATTCAGAGAAAGTTTCCAACTACGTTGCGCCTTTGGTTTATATGGTCCATGTAAGACGCCATGATGTTTCCACCTCACACGTTGTGGGCACCATTGTGGAATTTTTGTGTTTGTTTTTGTTTTTTTTTGTAATGCTTGACTGAAACATTCCAAACTTGTAAACATTTTTAAATAAATAAGATATATTGCAATGAAAAAGGCTCCCAAAACATTGAATGTATATATATATGTATATGGAGAGGTGGGTGATGAAAGGTCGTCTGCGTGCAACGCAAGATATTTTTTTTTTCTCCTTTTCATTGTTATTGCAGTTGAGTATTTAATGCTTGTTTTATGGTTTATCCTGTGTATTATTATACTGAGGGATGGGAATAAAGCAAAGATGTCGGGGGGATCTGGACACTTTTTGATATATTTTTGATATATGGAAATAGAAACACTAGGAATGATGGAAATAAAAACCAAAAAGCCTTTTGAGTAAAAGTTTGAGGGAGGGGAAGGGGAGACAGGTCGCTTCTGCTTTTTACTGCAGTGATTCTGTTTAGATAAGAAAATGTGATAGATGAGGGTTAATAAATACCGGCTAGATCTTCACCGCATAGCAGAATCATAAATATTGGTGGGGGAAAACAGCATCGGTCATCCGGTGTGAACCTGTCATTCCAATTTTCATTTTTTTTTTTTTTTTTTTTTTTTTTTACAATTTCAATAATGTAGTGTTTTTACTCCCAAGTTGTCAAATACAAAATGTAAAAATTCAAAATTTACCAGTTTTGAAAAATTTTAAATGTTTCTGTCCAGTGGAAAATATTCAGTGACGTAAAAAATCACGTCAATTGAACCGTCAGGACCAGCCCACGTGCTTTCAGTCATTTGGCCACTTTATAATTATACGCAATGCGGCGACTCTTCCTAATAAATATTTATGGCTTTGTTTTGTATAGATTATTGTATAGATAATTCCTAGCACAGCCTTCACCAAGGCACAAAATGGAGGCAAAAGGTGTGAGGATGAGCTAATAAAGCGGGACCTAAAAGGGCTGAATCCACTGTCTGCTGGAAGTGCAGGGCACAAAATGGCTGCCACGGCTCACATGGTGTAGTTTCTAATGTGGGTGGGATTTCAGTACCTTAGATATGGTATAGATAGTGCAGAGAGAAGTCTGAAAAATAGAATATAATTTATTTATAGGAATAAATAGAATATTACAAAGGAATTGGCCCTTATTTTTTTACAGAAAACATTTCTTGGTGCTGTCACCATTGGGCCGATTTGCATTTTTTAGAGTTCATCTGCAGCATGCCATAAGAGATATAAGCCGACTTTGGTTGCTATTAACAACACATCTTTCCTCAAACATGGTATTAGGCCTAATTTACACCCCAACAGCTAAACTGAACCCAATTTAGTTTACTATAGAAAATGAGGTCAACTTAACCGCGGTGGCATCGGTTGTGACAGCCATATTTTTTGTAAAATGAGGCGGCATTATTGGAGTCTGAATGAAGTCACAAGAAAGAGACCCCAAGTGTGGACAACCAAGAGCAAATTCTTTGTATAGGCAAGTAGGAATGACTCTTAGCCTGGACTAGGCTTCTAAGGCTGCCAGGCTGTGTCTCCACGGCAACCATGTAGGCCTTAAGTGCTTTACTGCCAGAATCTACTGAACATAGGGATCATGAACAGCGACATTTACTAAAAATCTAGTGGGCAAATAAGAATGTATTTTACCTAAAATAAAATACATCATGGTCACCAATAACGCTGAATTCAGTGCTGAACATCGCTGGTTAGGCCTTGCTAGGAAGACTCACACAGCCTAACTAGACTCCATAAACAGCAAACACAACAAATCGTATTTTCATCAAGTTTCTGTGACCCCATGCTTATGATAAAAACACAAACTGTATCGTGAAGGCGTTTTACAAATTATAATAATAGGAAAAATATCTTCCACCATGGAATGTAGGGACAGGGACACGAAAAGACACAACTTCCTACTGTAAACATTTCTGGGTGTTTAAAGGGGCTGTCCACAAATAAAATAAACATGGCTGCTTACTACCAAGAACAGCGCCATGACCACTGTCCACAGGTCGTGTCTGGTGTAGCTGCTCAGCTCCATAGAAGGGAATGGACTGGATTGTAATACCACATACAGCCTGTAGAGGAGTGATGCTGTTTGTATAAAAAGGAAGCCATGTCCTGTGCAACACCTTTAAGACAAGGTGGATATGCATCAAGGCAACTGCAATAAGTTCCAGAGAAAATTAGGGTTCCCTTTATCAGGCACCAGAATCAATCTAATCAATCAAAAAAATTGAGGAGACTTTAACCCATGAAGGTAGCCATTTTTTGTGAAACAGAGGCTGAACCCAAGTGCAAAATTTCTATCACCCCCCCTAAACCCTAACTTACTATGTGCCATTTTTAATACTGGTGTCATTTTATACATAAGAAGGGCCTATTATGGGTCCCCTTTGGCACCAGGGCCAGGCCTGTGACTACTACCTCTGTACCCTGAATAGTTCAGATACCAATAACTTTTTCACACAGTTGAACATTTACACGATACTGAATAAGGTCTTAAGAGAAGAAATTATGTTACAGGCTACGACCATTCAGACTGCGAATACACATACATGACATCAAATCCCAAAATAGAGAGTTAGCTGGGCGCTGTTCTTGCAGAAGAACTTGCTCATTCGGAAAGGCACAAGGGCTTGTTGTATTGCCAAGTTTTTTATATTTTTTTCCCTCTTAGACCATTTTTATATCACGTGCTGCCAAATCCCTATTATCCAAGCAGTTTCACAGAAATTACCAGAACTGGGCGTCCTGGGACTGTCTTTGGCGTGGCGTTTAAGATCTGCTGGTAACGTCGTCTTCTCCGATAATGACTGGGTGCACCCAACATTTTTTCCATGGCTGTTTTGTTCCTTTATTTTTTTATTATTTTTTTTTATTATTATTATTTGAGTTACATCAGAAAGGCCTAGGAACGGCTTCAACAAAAGGCAACAAAAAAAATATATCCAAAAAAAAAAAGACAAAAACATTTCTGTACCTTCATCCAGTGAAGACCAAATTCCTTAAATAGATAAACCCTTAAAGTGCCCAGAATAAAAAGGAGTGTGTTTGTGTGTCGGGGGCGGGGGGGGGGGGGGGGGATTAGGAGATATAGACAGTAATCATCGACCATCAAGATTAGATGAAATGTCCTGGGAGCCTCGAGGCTGGAAATAATTTAACTCCGTCTGGGCCCATCCAAGATTTGACGCAACCCAACAATGGAGGATGAACTTGTGCTTGTAGGCAGCCTCTTCCAACAACCCAAGAAAGTCAAAGCTACCAAAGCGTCTGAAGTGTAAGATCCAGTTATGAGATTTCAAAGGTATGCATGTCTGTGGTTGGGAAGTGCCTGCCACCAGCTATCTACCCTCCTAGACATTGCCTGATATGTACGGTAAAGTCACTCCGTTGTAGCAAATGTTACAAGGCCAGCAGAGTGGGGGAGTTCAAGGAATCAGAAGATTGGTCCCCGCTGCTGCTGCTGCGACGGTGAGCCTTAGAGCAAGACTCTGAAGGAGAAGTTGATGACTCTTGATCCAACACGCTTGGGTAGGTGAAGACAAGGTTAGGGGCGCTGGGAGTGCTCGGAGGTGTAGAAGACATCACAACAGGTGTGTTGAGAGGTTCCTCGTTGAAGAAGTTTCCACCAATGTTGATCGGTTTAATCACAGACCTCTGTGTTTTGTCAGTGCGGGCGACCGAGGACAGCCCGTTGTCCTCATCCATGGGTTCCTGTTTGACGACCACTCGGCTTCCCATCATGGAACGGGCAGCAAGGGTGTTATGGGTGGGAGCGATCCGATCCTCACCCTGTATTTTACACATGGGTGAGTGGGCGACCAGCATGAACTCCAGTTTATCTTTCTCCTTTTGCAACTCGGCAATCTCTTTTTGTAGGCCAGATTTTTCTTGTTCCAGTTTCTCAGTTTCCTAAAAACAAAAATAAGAAGAATGGAATTTAATAAAGTCTTTTTTCCCCCAGCGCATGAGGGTTTGATGGTCATCAACTAATGGGTAGAACAAAAAGCTCCAAGTCTCTAGAGCTGACCCTTAAATAAAGCTAATAGAAAGATTGGAGCTTGGGATGTGAAATATTAACATATATATTATATAGTGAAATATTAACATATAACAAACATCATAAAAGTTTGAACGAGGTTTTAGCTGTTGGGACCCCCAGTGATCCCAAAAGCTTAAGACATAACATGAGCAACCATTCTCCAACAAGCACACATCTCTTCTGTGATTGAAGTCAGAAACCCATGATTCAAACTTTTTTTTTTTAAGCGGCACTATCAGCAGGTTTGGGCCAGTGCTGATATGAGCCAGCCGCTCTTTCTCTTTAGGATTCCCAGGCTGTACTTCTTATTGCTGGGGGGTCCGGTATGGTGGCGTTTTCTGATAATTCCTGATATGCTAATTAGTAGGTTTAGAGCATTTGGGGCCTTCCCCATGCGCCTGGAGCACCCACTCGTCCCGCCTAGCCTGGGACAGCCTACATTCTATAGGTTTATTTGGACCAATCTAGCAAATAGTTCCATGTTAACCCCAACCAATATTAACCACTAGCTTTGCAGATAACTAATAAAAACAGTGGAGGTCCATTGAATCCAATGACAACCCTGCCATAGTTTGTATGCTGGTCCTCCAGCAATTTTGGAAAAGTGTCTCAGTGGTTATCAGGATATTGGGTACAAATCTGTCCCAGCAAAGAGGCTGTTCTCCTAGTATTGGTGCTGGTTTTTATAACATCATCCAAAAGGTGACTCCATTAAGGTTCATTGACTCCATGAGAAATACTGTATATGAGGTAAGGAAATTCTGTTATAAGTCTCACTGAGACGATTCTGTGATATTAAAGTCTTTGATGTGTTTTTTTTTGTGTTACTTTTTATTTTTTTTTGATAAGCTTTTTTATGTTTTCTTAGATGTTCATTGATAACTTACACCATTATGCAAAACACAACACAATGCCCTGACCTCTGACTTGGATACACAGTAGAATTACTCTATAATATTGGACTTTATACAGTAAGATGATGAAATAAGGAACGCCTGTCCCCAAATTCAGTCCGAGTCAGCTGTAAATGAAGGAAACAGATTGGTTACGTACAGCTTGGAGCTTGTCCGTTAACTCTCGCCTCCTGTTGCGACACTTTGCGGCAGCCAGCTTGTTCCTTTCTCTCCGGATTCTCCTCTTTTCCTCTTCTTCGGGTGACAGCTGTGGAGAAAGACAAAGAAAAAAAAAATTAAAATAAATGAACAGGCAGCTTATTGCGGTCAACAAAAAAACCACAAAATGTGAAAAGTCGTTGGCTCTGTAGGAAGCTGCGGTGTCCTGAAATTGAGCAAGTGTAAGGAGTGTACGAGCCGGGGCAGGAGAGCGGAGAAGGTCTGTGGTTAGAACCAAACATTTCACAATCTGCTTATCAGTTGTAATCCTGCAATCCTGACGTCAAAAGGAAACAGGATTTATGTTATAAAAGTTAAAACCACAGCTGTGAGTGTAAAGATCAAGGGAGGAACATGGCCTCCGAGTGATACAAGGAATGGGAATGTAAATATAGTCAGCTGCTCCGTACCCACTGTCCTTCATGACCCCCAGGAATAAGCAGAAAAGTGCTGGATCTGCTGAGTAAAGAAAGAGGCTAGGGAAGGATATACAGCTGACTATGGGGAAGTATTATAGTAGTTATATTCTTGACATAAGAGGCAGTATTATAGTAGTTATATTCTTTTAAATGGGGGGGCAGTATGATAAAAGTAATAGTCTCAAAATAGGGGGCAAGTTTATAGATGTATTCCTATACATAGAGGGCAGTTTTATAGTGACTGGTAAAAGACGTCTTATCAGCACTCAGTTTCTTTTCCTCATATCTCTGTGCAGATCACAGGCTCTGCATTACTCAGTAGGGATTATAAACAGTATGTCAGTACATTGGACTTTGAGGCTTCCTGAGTACAGGTTTCGGGGGTAGTGAAACATTAAATGGAATTATAATTATGTGGAATTATAATGTTTGTGACTAATGGCGACATACATTATGTATTTCTATTATTAAAGTACCAATTAAAATACCAGAAATATTTTAGGTACAATTAATGTAGTGAAGTGGAGACATCTATCCTTCCCACCATCACATACCTGCTCATCTCTTCTCCTCCGGCCAGCGGTGGTACCAATGCTTTTGATGACTCCCGGTCGTTGTAGGGCTGCATGTCCTCCTAATGATGGGTGATTCTGTACTGGATGTCCATATGGATGTGCTCTGCCATAGGGATTGGACATGGAGGTGATCACAGTTGGTTGAACCATCCACTGTAAGTCCTGGCTGGTGGTGATGGCGTTTATGGTGGGAATAAAGGCACTGCTGGATCCTGGCATATCGTTTATGTATTTCTGCTGGAAATAGAAAAGAAAGTTTGGTTAAGAGGGATTCTGAGGAACTAATCAAAGATATTATGGCAGTAAATGTTCTCAGTTTGCCTTATTACCACTTGGTTTGGCTTGTCACTCATGTGTGCACACCATTCAAGAGTAGGGTCATTGATATTGGGGAAGAAGAGTAAAAAAAAAAAGGGCTACTGACAAGTCAAGAAGTATGTCCTAGTGCCGTCCCAAGAGTGAAGACCCACTAGCAAGGGCTACTGTTGAGCCAACAGGTAAAGCCTAGTTCTAGGCCAGGAGACAAGGCCAACCATAGAGCCAAGGCCAATTACCAAGACAAGAGGCAAGGCCCAGTGCTGAGCCAAAAAGAAAAAGCTCACCACCGAGCTAAAGTCTATCCTGGGCCCACCACCAAACCAAGGTCCACTGCCAAGCCAAGCAGCAAAGTCCAACAATGGGACAAGAGGCAAGGCTAAATGCTCATATATCACCCAAGCTTACCAGAGCACACATTGTTCTACTCTGAGTCTAAGCCTGTCCCACCATCAATTTTGGAGTTACAATCCAATGCTGGTGTTGCAATAACTTGCATTTATTGTGCGATCACTGCATTCCTATCAGCATGAAGTCATTGTGTAGGTCTGGTCTAAAGGCATAAGGAAGCAGAAGCCTCCCCTGTAGGCCAGAGGACATGATCATTTACATCTCACAGACAAAGTCCTACAACAAAGTATGATGGAGTGCTTCCTACCACTCTCTGGACTCACACAAGGTTTGAAGGAGACAGAAAGATGTTCAGTTCTTATTATTATGGGTGAAGGAGTCCCAGAGAGCAAAAACGTTGTCCTTTCTGTCTAGACAGAGACCACATTAGAGAACTCACTGGAGTGAGGTCACAGTTTCCTCTGCACCTGGCTGTGAATGAAGGTACATTGTGTGAACAACACCCGCTCAGCGACAAAACAAGGATCCGCCGCGGGCTAGATCACCACCGTGTAGAAAGCATCTGCTTCAGCCAATACCACACTAACTCTGACACCTGAGCTCTTAACCCTTTCACATCCCTCGGGCCAAAATAGCCAAATACTATGAACAGAAACAGAAGCAGGTGTAAAGTGACTGCTGGTTCCTAGGACTGAGCCTTTACTCAAGTCATGGAGTTAGTCCTTTATTGTCAGGAAAAGCTGGATGGCAACCAATAAATGTTTCTTCTACCCATGTATAACTTTCCACATCGGGCCATACTATGTCTCTCCCTTAAAAAAATATCTGTATTCTGACAGTCCTCCTAGGGTGGATTGGCCCTTTAAGATCAAGTACTAATTGCGACCATCATTTCTTTAGGAAACTATCACCTAATCAATAATCATGGACCCCCAAAACATTCCAGAACCCCATTAACAGGTTGCACAAAAATGAGGTGTAGTCTATAGGAACTCAGCCGTACAGGAGACACCTGTCATTCCCCTGACAATAGGAGATCATACACGACACACGCTATAGTTACCGAAGGCTGTCAATCACTCCTGGCTCATCCAGCTCAGTGGAAACTTCCTTGTCCAGACATAAAGGAGCTCGGGAGGGAGAGGCAGGAAATCTCGATTGCATAATCGCCTCCCACTGTAAAACGAACTTCCCCTCATCTCCTTCCCTTTTTACACAGCTCCATTTACTTAATGCCCAGGTGTGGTCGCAGTCACTCCCAGGGCTAGGACACTTAACCCTTCCCTAACCACAGACAAAGAGCGTTCTCATTGTGCAGGGAGAAGTGGGAAAACTGAAGAAACTTTTTCTCACAATTTAACACAATTCATTGCTCTTTAGAAGAGTGGATAGTCATGTGAGAGTGATAGGGGGGATCTGTCAGCGAAGAAGATAGGGGCTACAGCTAACATAGGGGAGTTAGTGGGAGAATCTGCGCACACTGCACCTATAGAATGATCTCCCCCAATCTTCTGATCAGGGAGTTTAAATGTGCTGAGTGCATCTGAGAGGGTCCCATCGCCGTTCCCAATTAGGGGAGTAATGGGGGATGTTACTTAGTGGGTACAGATTCCCCCATAAATGATGAGGACATCTGCACTCACAAGTTGATCCGCTCAGTCCTCTGATCAGGAAGCTGAAAGTTTCTGTTTGCAACTAGGAGGGTCTAAATGCAGTATTGAGGGTGTTACTTAGAGGGTTCATGTACACCACAAATGCAAGTGTAAGAGCAGAGAGGTTAGTGGGTGCATCTAACACATAGGGGGTGTGAAGGCATCTGCACTCTCTACACTCAAAAGTTCAAGTTGATCCCCTCAATCCTCGGACCAAGAAGGTGAAAGGTTCTTTGTGAAACTAGGAGGGTATGCATGCTCTAGTCTCCTTAGATCTGACGTTTTTTTCCATACAGCACAAAGAAACTTTTAATACTATTGATGGTGTTTAGAGGGTACAGATTCCACAATTACTTTTTTGTGTTATCTGTTAACATTATTACTGCAGCTTTTGACTCTTTATATATTCATACTTCATACGTCAGTGTTGTGTTCCTCAGACACAATCAAAATGGGCCTGTGGTCCCACTTCCAATGACTATCTATATCAGTCATGTCAAACTCTGGCCCCCGGGCCAAATCTGGCCCGTGGTACCAATATTTTTGGCCCGCCAGGCAATTCGGAGTCCTAATTACATCTGGCCAGCCATGGATACTTTATAAGAGACTATGGGGGAGGGTTGGCTACTATATGAGACTATTGGAGAGGGCTGGCTACTATATGAGACTACTGGGGAGGGCTGGCTACTATATAAGAGACTATGGGGAGAGCTGGCTACTATATGAGACTATGGGGGAGAACTGGCTACTATATGAGACTATTTGGGAGAACTGGCTATTATATGAGACTATTGGGGAGGGCTGGCTACTAAATGGGAAACTTGGGGGATGGCTACTATTTTGGCACTATTGAAAGGGCTGAATAATATGTGGGGCAATTCTTGGGGGATTGGTTATTATATGGGTTGGGGTTTATTCATGTTATAGCAATTTATCATAGTGCACGGGGCTGGGAGATGCACACCACTGACACGCTGCCTCTGACAATGCCAGCAACGCCGCATTCGCACTTCAATAATTATCAAGGTTGGCCCGCGACTCTGTCCATTTTTTTTTATTTTGTCCCACTGTGTATTTGAGTTTGACACCCCTAATCTATGTGATGTGACATCCCCCAGTCTTTGGGCATGTTGGTAGCTGCAGTTTTGGAACAGTTGAAGCCACAGAATAGAGACGATAGGTTAAAGACCAAACTTTTAGAAGTTATGGCTACTTATGCAATAGGAAAGGAGACTAGTGTCTGGTGTTTAATTCTCTACTTCCATGAGTCACTTCTACAGTATGCAAACCCTAGTTTTAGAGCACAACAGCTAGCAAGCCACAGCCCTATAGGATTATGCCCGCCAACTTTGCCATCAATGCTGGGTTAGGGCCAACTAGACCATGAGGCTCCACTTCTTTCAGCCACCTCTATGGCATGTACAGTATACTGTACCTAGTCTTCAGACATGTTGTGAGATGTAGTTTTAAAACAGCAGAGCATAATGCCCAATACCCTTCTCGGCATTTCTATAAATGTTATAAGAAATTTTTCTCCGACTAGTCTGACTATTGATCTTACCCGTCCCCTGCTCTTTCTTCGCAATAGTCCCTCAGAACACCCAGTAAATGTCCCTTGGACCTCTTGGTTAACAAGAATCTTCCTCTATTTCAAAATGTTGCATCGTCCCTAAAAAGTTGACCCCTTTCCCGCTCATTCATCCCAGGATGATGTAACCCAGATCCTATGACTCAGTGATCCGGCACATTCCTGTCTGTTTATCGTATGGAGGCGGCCAAGAAACTAAGTATCAATTCGGCCCCTTTCCCATCCCGGAGTCTCCCACACATCCCCCTCCTATTACTGGAATCAGGAACATTATTTTCCCTTCCGACACAATCTCAGGAAGCCGCCATCGCAAACCAGGGACCTCCAGGGGGCAGCAGTGCATTATGTTCTGTATAGGGGAGACTGGGAATTCTCTGATTTCTGGGAAAGTCTCCTTTGAAGTGTGAGGAATTTCACAAGCCTCCAGCCATTCCCCCCCTTATCGCGGTGTATGATTCCTTTACGGGAGGTTCTCTCTATAAATCCGCACATTCTGCAATCATTCTGCAATAAATAGAAAAAAACTTTATCTCCTGGGAGTGAATGGAATTCATGAAATGTGGTCAGAACATGTGATGGCGAGGACGCTGCGAGCACGAACCGGAAACCGGTCACATACAACTATAATACATCCCAGCAATCCTATAGGAACCTGATGCATTGAGGAGGCATCAGGCACCTCACACCTGAACATAAATCTTGTACAGACGTAACTTTCCACAGCTGAGGGTTTGTTACAGTACCCTAAATACTTAAAGGAGCTGCACAAATCCCTCCTGCAGTGTATCCCAACAGGTGGATTTGCAGCTATTGCGAAACTACAACTCCCAGCATACCCTGACAGCCTGAGGTATCTTCTACAGTGTATCCTTATCCTGTGTCTCTCCAGCTGTTCCAAAACTACAACTCCCAGGATGACAGTGATGATGGGAGTTGCGGGTTTGCTACAGCTGGAGAGCCCCTGGTTGGGGAACATGGATACCCATAGTTGTCCAATACAATTGTCAGCTACCATTTTACGCAAGGCGATAATTTGGCGTAGCTGTATGGACCTGATTCCTGGGGGTTTCTCTGTATGTTGCTATGGTGCAGGGCTGGCTGCTGCGGTGATGACTATGACCAGGGTATTGCCCCCACAATGCTGATTAGGAGGTGAGCCACCCTTGCACCTCATGCCTCATACAGACAGGGGGAATACAGTGCTGAATCTCCGGACAAACCACAGAGGTTGGGGGGGGATTGCAGCTTCAGGCTCGCTTGGGCAACAGTTCAGAACAAACAGGAAATTCTGCACATACCCAGACGCTGCTGACATGAAGGCCATGGAGGGCAGACGTGTGGACGCTCCCCCAGCCAAGGTGCACGCTTACCTTAAAAGTACAACCTTAGACCTAAATCCTTTCTGGTTGGCAAGCAATATGGCTGACACTATAGCTGACCCAACTTTCCCATTATCCTGCTTTATTACTAACTATACCATTTAGGAGTCTGGAAAAGCTGGGTCATGTCCCTTTAAATCCCCCCTTATAGGAGAAGAAATAACTGGCTGATAACAGGGAGCACAGGAGCTGCTGCATCTTTACTCTCCAGGGTTAACTTCTGAGCTATTCCCCGCTGGGTGTGTCCCTGTCCATTGCCAAATTCCTTCCCATCTGCTGTCACAACAGGAATACACCCAAAGCCTCCGGGAGTGGGGGCTGGGGGGGGGCACAGACTGCATCACCTCCATACACAAACTACTGGGGATCAATACATCCCCCATGAGAGCAGAGATGGGGAGCAGGATAAGTCCTGTAATCCGGAATGGGATTGTCTGATGGTCCGGCACTGGGACAGCACTGTAATCCAATCTCTGACATCAATGCCCAGTTATTCCGAAATAAAGGAACTTTGCTGGAGCTTATCCTAATGAACACGGTCAACAAACATGTTATAAAAGCTATACATTCCATAGTCTCATCTGTTCCTGGGAAAGCTGGGTGACCAGCAATGTGACTGCCATTATAGCATCAACCTATGCTGTCACCCAGCTTTTCCAGAGCCCTGAATGGCTAATTTACTTTTCCTACCCAAGTGGAGAAACCACTGCCTGTGTAAGAGGAATTGCCATTCAGAAATGTTCTTTGTCATTGTTATCACCCAACTTTAAAATAAACCTGAATAACAAATCTAATTTTCCAAGATTTGTTGGAATTTTACAATTTTACCAAGATTTGCCATTAAAGAACCTGGGAAAGCTGGATAAAAACCCTTGTCATGGCAGCTGTATTTGTTGTCATCCAGCTTTTCCAGAGACCTGAATAGCAAATCTAGTTTCCCATATCAGGCTAAGGGATTGATGCAGATCACTGCCTGTCTAGGAGGATTTGCCTTTGAGGGGTTGTGGTCACCCAGCTCTTCTATAGTCCTGAATAGCACAGCTTCTTAGGGTCTATTTACACAGAAAGATTATCTGACAGATTATCTGCCAAAGATTTGAAGCCAAAGCCAGGAATGGATTTGAAAACAGGAGAAATCTCAGGCTTTCCTTTATGACCTGATCTCCGATTATAGTCTGTTCCTGGCTTTGGCTTCAAATCTTTGTCAGATAATCTGTCAGATAATCTTTCTGTGTAAATGGAACCTTAGTGTCCCCTGCCATCATAATGGAGTGAATCTGTATCACTACCTAGGAAGCTTGATCATTTAGAAGTTTGGGAAAGCTGAATAATAACCCTACTCATGGCAGCTGTATTTGTGGTCACCCAACTTTTCCAGAGACCTAAACAGCAAATCTAATATTCCATGGCATCATTGTCCACCTAGGAAGCTTTGCTTTTTAGAAGTCTGGGAAAGCTGGGTGAGAACCCTTGTTATGACGGCCTTTTTTGTTGTGACCCAGCTTTATCAGAGTCCTGAATGACAAACCTAATTTTCCATGCCGTGGTAAGGGACTGATCGCTGCTTTTCTAGGTGGCTCTGTCTTTTTGAAGTCTACAAACTGGAAGAAAACCCTGGTACAGGCGGCCATATTTGCTTTTCCAGAAACAACAATCAGATCACTTAAAGGGGTTATCCAGCGCGACAAAAACATGGCCACTTTTGCCCCACTCTTGTCTCCAAATTGGGTGGGGTTTGAAACTGAGTTCCATTGAAGTAAATGAAGCTTAATTGCAAACCACACCTGAACTGGAGACTAGAGAGAGGGAAAAGTGGCCATGCTTTTGTAGAGCTGGATAACCCCTTTAAACCAATGCTTAACTGTAAACCAGTCAGATTGTCTCAAGGATCAATCCCCCTTCTGGATCCTGATTGTATAGCGCCAAAGCCCCCAAAAAGTTCCAACAACCCTGTGATACCTGGACGGTTTTATCCTATCAACCAAGTATCTCATCTGTAGATCAGTGGATTTTGTTACTATCTAATAAGGTCATCTCTGAAAAAGCTTATCGAAAAAGGTCATCGACAAATCACTACACCGGGCCTGTACTGTAGACTTGTATGTGCCCTGGGATGAGCACCCATGTACTGAGACATCCCAGACAATGAATGCACTCTATACAATCCCTGCAGCCATGTGTAGCAATGAGCAGCTGTCACCACTAGGGGTCAGCAGAGAGCTTACCTACAGGAATAGGGAGCCTGGCTGCTCATTGGAGACCACCTCTACATGAAGAACACCCCTATCTACAGCAGATCTATCAGCTTCCTACATTCATAGTATAGAGTGATCATATCCATTGTATTTCAGCTCCTTTCATGTTCCCGTTTGCTGTCAGTGAATGAGAATATTTGCTTTAAACCCTAATACAGAGCTTTTAATTCTCATAGCTGAGGGTTTGTTACACTTGTATCTAGTCTGAACAAAACCCAATGACAGTGCCCCACAACCTGTTGCAAAGCCACAATTCCTGAAGGCTGTCAGGGCATGCTGGGAGTTGTAGTTTTGCAACCACTGCAGAGCTACAGGTTGGGAACACTTCAGCAGATATAGCTGCCACTGGCTGTAGGGCATGATGGGAGTTGTAGTTTTGTAACACGTTTGGAAAAACTGCAACAAATATACCCATTATTGGCTGTCAGGGCATGATGGGAGTTGTAGTTTTTTGATAGTTTGTTAAAACTGCATCCAATGCATGAAATCCCTCTCGAGCGCTGCTAGTTTGTTACAATGTGTCAGTTTCTTTATTCTTGGTGACTAAGCCATGCTCAGATCTCTAAATATTTTGGGCCTTTGTGGTTCAGGGGTGCCCACGGACGCAAGGCGGATATCACTGGCACAGATCGTGTAGAATACTACCAGCAGCGAGGAGGATGTGGTCGACTTAATCCGGAATCGAGCTATAGATTGGTCGTGGCAGCATTGGTCGTGGCAGCGACAGGGTTAACCACGGTGGTAGATGCCGGTGAAATCTTTTAGCAGAACCTCCTCTTTTTTAACGTGACTACAGAACAAAGACACAAGCCCTCCCCCACTGGACCAGGGCCGCTCCATACAGACACAATGAGACCCTTGAGCCTTGTGGTCTACACACCGAGTGGGAGCAGCACCCTGCGGGGGCACAGGGTGGGCCGGGTGTGTCTGCAGAGTGAACTTTACTATTTGTGTAAGCACCGATAATCGATAACACAAAGTACAGAGGGTGGAGGAGACGTGGACTCCCGTCCTCCCCTGCAGCCCCATGTAAAGTCAGATACGTGAGACCTCAATACTGATGGGGCTGCGATGGTATCAGATAGTTTTGCGGCCAGGAAGCTTCAAGAAGTCACCGTAGTTCTCTGAAGTCGCTGGCGTGCGGTTAAGGAGTGAAGGTTCTGCCATGACGGCAGAGTCAGATCTACAGCGGTTGTCCTGACACCAGAGATACAAAGAAGATACACAGCGGACATTGTCTGAAGACTGCCGAGTGGCATGCTTTGACGGTGGCAAAACTACAACTCTCAGCATGCTGGGAGTTGTTGTTTTTTAATAACTAGAGTGCAACAAGTTGTAGATGAAGTCAGTGATTCAAAAGGGCCCGAGATGCCCCCAAAATGGTGAACTAATACTGATATATAGGGGGCTCCATATCCCTATAAATATCTTTTATACACTGATATAAAGGGGGCTCCATATCCCTATAAATATCTTTTATACACTGATATAAAGGGGGCTCGATATCCCTATAAATATCTTTTATACACTGATATAAAGGGGGCTCCATATCCCTATAAATATCTTTTATACACCGATATATAGGGGACTCCATCTCTTATGAATATCTCTTATACACTGATATATAGGGGGCTCCATATCCTTATGAATGTCTGTTATACACTGATATATAGGGGACTCCATCTCCTTTGAAAGTTCCTTATACACTGATATATATGGGCTAAATATACCTATGAATGTCCTTTATACACTGATATATAGGGGGTTCTATATCCCTTTAAATGCCCCTTATACACTCATATATAAGGGATAAATATACCTATGAATGTCTCTTATACACTGTTATATAGGGTGCTCCATATCCCTGTGAATGTCCCTTATACACTAATTTATAGGGGCTCCATATCCCTATGAATGTCCCTTATACACTAATATATAGGGGCTCCATATCCCTATGAATGTCCCTTATACACTGTTATATAGGGTACTCTATATCCCTATAAATGTCCCTTATACACTGATATACAGGGGATAAATATCCCTATGAATGTCCCTTATACACTGATATACAGGGGATAAATATCCCTATGAATGTCCCTTATACACTGATATACAGGGGATAAATATCCCTATGAATGTCCCTTATATACTGATATACAGGGGATAAATATCCCTATGAATGTCCCTTATATACTGATATACAGGGGATAAATATCCCTATGAATGTCCCTTATACACTGATATATAGGGGCTCTATATCCCTATGAATGTCCCTTATACATTTATATATAGGGGGCTCTATATCTTTATGAATGTCCCTTATACACTGATAAATAGGGGCTCTATATCTCTATGAACGTCCCTTATACACTGATATATACGGTGCTTCATATCCCTATGAATGTTTCCACTGATATATACAGGGCTCCGTGACTCCACTCAACCAATTCTTCCAGTGCTACAATCTATCAAAAAAAGTCATAACCTGGTAACATAGTGACAGGTTCTACCAGTAAGTATGATCCCACTAACATACCTACACATCCACACACCGCATGCTTTTATGCCTGTTTTCCCCCATGCCATAAGGGGTTAAGCCACCATGTGCTCTAGTATACAAGACATTTGCACCAGTGAATCATGGAGAGCACAGCTCAGGGACCTGGGCTCCCACCACAGCCAATGACACACACAGGAGCCTGAGACAGAACCCAATAAGGAAGAACCAGAGGGGCTAGGACCAAATTCAAATGCAGATGCAGAATACAGGGGTCCAAAGCCTCCCCCAGTGGTGGGGCAAGAAGATGTGAAGGCCATGTGTAGCCGGAAGGGAGGAAGGGGGATCTATAGGAGCTGGGGCTATAACAGTGACCAGGTCAGCTTTGAAGATATTTTCAAGACATGTCCACCTTCTCAGGTCTTACAGACTTTCTGGTTATTAAAGTCACCATTTAGTCTTCTCCAGATACTGAGCACAACACATGGAGCATCACAGAATACAGAACTCTTTGTGACGCACAAAGGGGTTTGTAATACATGAGGAAGAACCACAGACTCCAGAATCGGTCACCTATACTGGTGAAGTCACTAGACACAAGGTGGTCATCCCTGCAAACACCAGTATAAGGCAGCTGAGCACTGGGTCAAAAGGTAATGAAAGACCAGTGAACCCATATACAGGCTATAGTCAGTCACCCAGAACCAGTCAACTCAACCCAATACAGAAGTGGTCAACTAAATGCAAACCAGAACCCAACCCAATAAGGAACTGGTCAACTCAACCCAGAACTGGTCAACTTAAACTAATACAAAACTAGATAACTCATCCCAAACCAGGACTGGTCAAGTAAATCCAGAACAGAACCGGTCAACGCAATCCAACCAGAACCGGTCAACCCAACCAGAATTGGTCAGCTCGACCCAATACAGAACTGGTCAACTCAACCCAACCAGAAACTCTCAGCCCAACCAGAACAGGTCAACTCAACCCAACCAGTACCGATCAGCCCAACAAGAATTGGTCAACTCAACCCGATACAGAACCGGTCAACTCAACTCAACCAGAATAGGTCAACTCAATCCGATACAGAACCGATCAACTCAATCCAACTATAATTGGTCAACTCAACCGAACCGGTCTGCCCAACCAGAATTGGTCAACTTAACCCAATACAGAACTGGTCAACTAACTCAGTACAGAACCGATTCGCTTAACCCGAGCAAAACACACACATATCAGCCCATAGCGGACCATCCAACCCGCCATGCCCATAGTCTATGCTTCCTGACGTCAGATCCTCACCTGTCGTATTGAGGTAGATAGGGAGCTGCCCGGGTATCCGTCTGGCTGAGCCGGAGAGCTGCTGCTACCACGGGAGGAACTGTCGAAACTCCCCGGATAATCCTGGTACATGATCCGGCCTGTATACACCCAGGGGGGAGAGGTGTGTGTCCGTCTATGCCGTCTTTTGAAGCCTCACAGAGCTGTAGCCTCCTTCCTGACACTGGGCTATGTCACAGCGGCCACCACACCTCTCCAGATCCAGTGCTGCTTCCCGCTGCTTCCAGTGTGAACACAGCTCTAGCCCTTCTAGTGCTAATAGTGCAACATTGTATCAAAAGGGGAAAAAGTTCCAGCAAGAACAACAAGTGCAACTTTGTATTAAAAAAAAAAAGTTTCAGCAGAACTCCCTATGGGCTGTGAAAAGGAGAGACATGGATGGAGGGGCGTCTGTAATAAGGTTATAATGGAGCAGCTGAGTGTGGTGCTCACCTCCAGGTTACTGTGCTGGATGAGTCAGGCTGCTGCGCTCTGCTATTCCTGTGCTCTCTCTGGGTGAGTCAGTGTAATGGCATTAGATCAAACCCACTCACAATATCTACTGAGCTCTCTTACAGGATTGATGTCACTCTCTCCTCCCCTCTAGCCTGAAAATGGGAGGTTCCAGCACGGTGCACGGCCCCCAGCACGGCAGGAAGCTCCGGGCTGCCCGGGCCACTCTTATGCAATTACCCCAGCGCCGGCCTGTAGCTGCTGCTTTACCTACAGGAACTGCAAGGGGCAACAAGCTAAGCGCGACCTCCCCCACTTCTGAGGAGCGCTTGGTTTCGTCCATTGACGCATGTTGCCATATATGGTCATTTGCGTGCGGTGACGTCCAAGGGTTTCCTTGGTTCTGGTGACGTCTGCGGGCAGGGATTCCCTCTCTGGCTGATCGAGCTGTGCGCATTACTTAGAGGGGGGAGTAGGACCCTGAGGACTGTACCATTATCATTAATAAAAAAGGGAGAGCAGCACCCAGAGGAGTGCACCATTATAACTAATAATAGGGGAGTCCACGACCCTGGGGACTGTACCATTATTACTAGTTATTAGGGAGGGGGTTATAATATAAATCATGAAGCATTATTGGGAGAGTGATGGTAAATGGTGGTAAGGCATTATGGGAGTTGTAGTTTTGCAGCAGCTGGAGGGCCATAGCAGATATATCTGCCTCAGACTGTCAGTGCAGGATGGGAGTTGTAGTTTTGCAACACATATCAGAGAATCCTCTGTGACCATTGATTCCAGACTTATACCTTTACCTGCACTGACACATTGTAACAAAACCATCTGGACAGGAGGGATTTGTGCTGCTGCTGTAGGTTACTACACTGGACACTACTGAAACAAACCCTCAGCTGTGAGAAGTGCTGGCTCTCTGAAGGTTCCCAGCCTGTGGTCACATTGTGTATGTTTCATGCAGAAGCTGCGGCGAGTGAAGCTGAGATCACACTGCAGTAAAGCAACGTCCAGGTGGCTCCATTTACTACACAACGGATCCATCATACCCCCATAGAGGGCAGACATCACAGGTTGTATAAGAGACTCCAGTTATTTTACTAGTACGTTGTCATGATGTCCTATGGATGTTTCTCGCAGGATGCTGCTTGTTCCTCCCCATTGTCTTAAGGCCCTATTCCGCGGAACGATTATCGGGCGCTACGGGCAATAATCGTCCCATGGAATAGAAGGCAACGATCAGCCAACATCGTTCATGATGGCTGATCGTTGTGTTGTTTGTCTTTCAAACATGTTGAAAGACAAACGACAATGATAGCAGCGATCTTCGCTGCCGCTGCGTGGATTACGAGCCGCGGCTGCAGACCACCACTATCCTCTATGGGCTGCCCGGACGATCTAGCGATCACCTTAGCAGCCCCCCAGCAGCTCACCGCCCCCCCCCCCCCACCCCCCGAACTCACCCGCTCGCTGCTGCCACGAGGAATAGCGGCGGCAGCGAGCGGGGAATGAGGAGCAAACGAGCGCTGACAGCGCTCGTTTGTTCCTCACTGTCAGCCCGTGGAATAGTACACGGAACGATAATCGGCTGAATCGGCCCTATCCGGCCGATTATCTTTCCTTGTAATAAACACAAAGATCAGCCGATGATCGTTGTCATTCGCCGATATTGATATAGGTTTGGAGCTATAATTGTCAGGCGCCGACCGCGCATCGCTACATGTAATAGCGGTGCGCGGCCAGCGGCTGACGATATGCAAACAGATTACTTTACCTATTCAGGCTCCAGGGTTGCTCCTGCTGTCCGCTTCTCCCCGAATCCCGCACGCTCCAGCTTTAGAGCGGCCTGTCTCAGCTGACAGGCCACTCAGCCAATCACAGGCCGGGACCGCCTCGGCCAGTTGTATAGAGTTAAGCAAGGGCTGCAAGGACATTGGTAACGATGTCCATGCAGCCCTTGTTAAACAATAATCGGGTCGTGTAATAGGCCCAGTAAATGAGCGCCGATCTAGCACATTGGTGCTCGTTTAACGTTATTATCGGGCCCCCATCGGCCTGTGTAATAACACCCTTATTGGTATTGCTTATTATTTGACATTAGGACGTGCATGATGTCAGCTGACCGTTGTCATTCAACATGCTGAAAAAAAACTACAACGACAGTCTGCTGGCCGTCACTCCATGTAAAGATCGTCCGGGCAGCCAACCTCTCAGCTTGCCATAATGTGTTATAGCCACACTGAATAGGAAGAAACCACAGGCAAATCTGCTGTATATCAATATTTACATAGATTGTTGCAACAGGCACCGTTCTGTGTGTGTGTATATGTGTATATAGATGTGTGGTGCTGTGCGTTTACTGTATGTATATATGTGTGTATAGATATAGATGTGTATGTGTGTGATATTGTGCCGCTGTGCGTGTAATGTATGTATATATGTGTGTATAGATATAGATGTGTACAGTATGTGTGTGTACTGTATGTATATGTGTGTATAGATATATGTGTGTATGTGTTTGATACTTTGCTGTACTGTATGTATATATGTGTACATAGATATATCTGTGTGTATGTGTGTGATACTGTGTGTGTGTACTGTATGTATATATGTGTGTATAGATATATATGTGTGTATGTGTGTGATACTGTGTGTGTACTGTATGTATATATGTGTATGTGTGTGTGACACGGTGTGTGTACTGTATATATATATGTGTGTATAGATATATATGTGTGTAATACTGTGCATGTACTGTATGTATATATGTGTGTATATCTTGGAGATAATTGCAGCAAAAGTGTCTTTTATTTATTTAAAAAACGTGTGTGTGTAGATATATGTGTATGTGTGTGTGACACGGTGCGTGTACCGTATGTATATATGTGTGTATAGATATATACGTGCGTATAGATATATATGTGTGTGAACTGTTTGTATACTGTATGTATATATGTGTGTATAGATATAGATGTGTGAGACACAGTGTGTGTACTGTAAGTATAGCGTATGTATATATATGTGTATAGCTATTTTTACCTGAATATAAATGACCCCTGTCACATGTCTCTGACTTGTCAGGTGTTTATTGGGGATATGTTAGAATCAGTGACTGTAATCCGGTACCTGCACTCAGGTCACATGATCTAAGTTGTGCAACTTCTAGTAGAGACGTTACCGACCGTTGCATAAGATTCCATTGGCTTCTCAGGAATGTGATTGTGACATATTACACAGTGGGTTGCAGATTGGTGTCACCTTGTGATAGGACATGGGCTGCTGCGGCCTGAGGTCCTGCTGGAGCCTGTGATGGGTCTGGGGGTGTCCTGACTACACTCGAAGGCAGATATTAGGGGGCTGAAGGATTAGGCTGTTAGATTTCAACATGCCTGATCCTTTTGTTCTCAAGGAAACTAGGAGTCCAAATGAGGAGTCTGGAGGAAACAGAGAGTTCTAGAGCGGGACAGAGGAGTCTGGAGGGGACAGAGGAGTCTGAAGCAGACAGAGGGGTCTGGAGAGGACAAAGGAGTCTGGAGAAAACAGCAGCATCTGGAGGGAATAGAGGAACCTGGATCGGGGACAGAGGAGTCTGGAGGGGACAGAGTAGCTGAAGGAGACACAGAGGTCTGAAAGGGACAGAGGAGTCTGGAGGAGACAGTGACATGTGAAGGTACTAGAGGAGTATGGAGGAAAGAGAGGGGTCTGGAGGATGAGAGGAGTGTAGATGGGACAGTGGAACCTGAAAGGGACAGAGTGGTTGGGAGGAGAAGTCTGAGGACAGCTCAGTCTATGGAATCACCACATATACATATATATATATATATATATATATATATATATATAGCTGATCTCAGCCTCTGCTCTTCTGTAGAATAAGGTACAGCTATCTCTCCATGTTATCAGCCATGTTGCCCGCACTGCACACAAGTGGCTATAGTGATATAATCAGAGGTCCTCATGTTGTAGCAGATCTGTATGAGATAATAAGGGGCGCTGTCTGTCCGCACAGCTGAGCTGTATTAGTGCGCTGTATGTTATCTAGGTGGATAATGCGGGTGAACATTAACTTGTAAAGGAAACAAGAAATTCTCTCTTCTTTCTCTGTAAGTTCTCAGTAAGTGATGATGTAAGACGAGCCTGGCCGCCTCCAGAGGAACTACTGCAATCTGCACACATCCTCTCCAGCAGGCTGGGAGAGCATCTTGGGAGTTGTAGTATGGAAAGGAATATCTTCTGAAAGGGCCATGAAATCCAAAATGGTCAGCCTCTCAGTGAAAGATTTATGCAGAGCTATAGGGGGCCTTTACTATAAGAGACACCCCGGACAGAGCTATATAGGGAGCTATTAGTATAAGAGACACCCCGGACAGAGCTATAAGGAGCTATTAGTATAAGAGACACCCTGGACAGAGCTATAGGAAACTATTACTATAAGAGACACCCCTGCCAGAGCTATAGAGAGCCATTATTATAATAGACACCCCGGCCAGAGTTATAGGGGGTCATTATTATAATAGACACCCCGGCCCGAGTTATAGGGGGCCATTATTATAATAGACACCCCGGCCAGAGTTATAGGGGGCCATTATTATAATAGACACCCCAGCCAGAGTTATAGGGGGCCATTATTATAATAGACACCCCGGCCAGAGCTATAAGGGGCCATTATTATAAGAGACGCCCCGGCCAGAGCTATAGGAAACTATTACTATAAGAGACACCCCTGCCAGAGCTATAGAGAGCCATTATTATAATAGACACCCCGGCCAGAGTTATAGGGGGTCATTATTATAATAGACACCCCGGCAAGAGCTATAGAGGGCCATTATTATAATAGACACCCCGGCCAGAGTTATAGGAGGCCATTATTATAATAGACGCCCCACCCAGAGCTATAGGGGGCCATTATTATAATAGACACCCTGGCCAGAGCTATAGGGGCCATTATTACAATAGACACCCCGGCCAGAGCTATAGGGGGCCATTATTACAATAGACACCCCGGCCAGAGCTATAGGGGGCCATTATTATAAGGGACACCCTGGCCACAGCTATAGGGGCCATTATTACAATAGACGCCCCGGCCAGAGCTATAGGGGGCCATTATTATAATAGACAACCCGGCCAGAACTATAGCGGGCAAATTATAATAATAGACGCCCTGGCCAGAACTATAGGGGGCCATTATTATAAGGGACACCCCGGCCAGAGCTATAGGGGGCCATTATTATAAGAGACGCCCCGGCCAGAGCTATAGGGGGCCATTATTATAATAGACACCCTGGCCAGAGCTATAGGGGGCCATTATTACAATAGACACCCCGGCCACAGCTATAGGGGGCCATTATTATAATAGACACCCTGGCCAGAGCTATAGGGGGCCATTATTACAATAGACGCCCCGGCCAGAACTATAGCGGGCCATTATTATAATAGACGCCCTGGCCAGAACTATAGCGGGCCATTATTATAAGGGACACCCCGGCCAGAGCTATAGGGGGCCATTATTATAAGAGACACCCCGGCCAGAGCTATAGGAAACTATTACTATAAGAGACACCCCTGCCAGAGCTATAGAGAGCCATTATTATAATAGACACCCCGGCCAGAGTTATAGGGGGTCATTATTATAATAGACACCCCGGCAAGAGCTATAGAGGGCCATTATTATAATAGACACCCCGGCCAGAGTTATAGGAGGCCATTATTATAATAGACGCCCCACCCAGAGCTATAGGGGGCCATTATTATAATAGACACCCTGGCCAGAGCTATAGGGGCCATTATTACAATAGACACCCCGGCCAGAGCTATAGGGGGCCATTATTACAATAGACACCCCGGCTTGAGCTATAGGGGGCCATTATTATAAGGGACACCCTGGCCACAGCTATAGGGGCCATTATTACAATAGACGCCCCGGCCAGAGCTATAGGGGGCCATTATTATAATAGACAACCCGGCCAGAACTATAGCGGGCAAATTATAATAATAGACGCCCTGGCCAGAACTATAGGGGGCCATTATTATAAGGGACACCCCGGCCAGAGCTATAGGGGGCCATTATTATAAGAGACGCCCCGGCCAGAGCTATAGGGGGCCATTATTATAATAGACACCCTGGCCAGAGCTATAGGGGGCCATTATTACAATAGACACCCCGGCCACAGCTATAGGGGGCCATTATTATAATAGACACCCTGGCCAGAGCTATAGGGGGCCATTATTACAATAGACGCCCCGGCCAGAACTATAGCGGGCCATTATTATAATAAACGCCCTGGCCAGAACTATAGCGGGCCATTATTATAAGGGACACCCCGGCCAGAGCTATAGGGGGCCATTATTATAAGAGACACCCCGGCCAGAGCTATAGGAAACTATTACTATAAGAGACACCACAGCCAGAGCTATAGGGGGCTATTAGTATCAGAGGATTGTTGGGGGCTCTGTCTCATGTGACTTTTAGGAATATCTGCAGCAGGTACCTATGAGGTATCTTTTGTAGGTACATATAGGGGTTTGAGTGAGAAGTACTTATGGGAAATATGTGAATGGCACCTCTGGTTGTATCTATAGTAGATACTTATGGGGATAGCTATAGCAGGTGCTTATAGGGGAATGTATAGCAGGAACTTATAGGGGAATGTATAGCAGGTGCTTATGGGGTATCTGTAGCAAGTACTTGCAAGAATAACTATAGCAGCTGCTTATGGGGTATCTATAGAAAGTGCTTATAAGGTATCTATAGCAAGAACCTATGGGGTATTTATAGCAGGTGCTTATGAGGGTATCTACAGCAGGTAATGGTGGTTATCTATAACAGAAACCTATGGGGTGCCTATGCCAGGTGCTTATAAGCGTATCTAAAGCACAGTGACTCAGTGGTTAGCGCTGTAGCCTTGCAACGCTGGGGTCCTGGGTTTAAACCCCACCAAGGGCAACATCTGCAAAGAGTTTGCATGGATTTCCTCCGGGTACTCCGGTTTCCTCCCACACCCAAAAACATACAGATAGGTGAAGTGCTGCGGAATCTGTGTGCGCTATACAAATAAAAAATAACAGTAACAGATACATATGGGGGGAATCTGTAGTAAGTGCTTATGAGCTTATCTATAGCAGGTGCTTATTATACCGTGTATCCCCAAAAATAAGACAGTGTCTTATATTAATTTTTGCTCTCAAAGATGCTCTAGGTCTTATTTTCATGGGATGTCTTATTTTTCCATGAAGAAGAATTGACAGGTCACCTTCACAGCAGCACCAGAGTATTTGGTATGGCGGCTTCTGGCCACCAGAGGCGACAGGATAAAGGCAGACAGTGTGCAGCTCTACATCTTGTGGTAGGGGACAATGGGGATGGCAGCAGGCGGTGGGCCTCTTAATGCCTTGCCTGCACATTTACAAATGACGACCGCAGAAAGGAACATTGCGGTTGGCGGCAGGTGATGGTCTTCATGTCCTGCATGCAGACGCTCTGCAACAGACGGTGAATGTAGGGGACGACGGGCATGCCTCCAAACAAAAACTTTGCTAGGTCTCACTGGTAAGATACCTGCATCTCCTTTGCTCCAGTGTCCCTATGAAAACACTTCCTGTCCTTTGCATCATAGGGATGTTGTGTGAGTGTAAATCACCATCCACATACTGGATAGCTTGAATAATTGTAATTTGTACTGTATATGGACGTTGATGTGGATGGTAAATTCAGTTCATTTCAGTTATGGCAGAGAAGGGGCAAAGTTCTATTTCATAGATCAGAAACCACATAACTAAATATATCATCAACTTGTTGCTAATTTTAGATACTGAAACCTCGGGACCCGGAGATGGTGGATCAGATATTTCACAATAAGCATGTAACATTATTATTATTGAATACGTTCCAATGTACTATTAATGGAGACCGCAAAACAACCACAACTCAATAAGTCATCAAAAAGAAAAAACAGCACAAGGATGTGCAACACGTAATAAGTCAGCCATACGATATCAAAATAGAAAAATGCACAAATCAGCAAATGTCATGTGGAATCGGTCACATGTCTAGAGGGGAGCAATGGACCGCTATGGACACCCATATGTTCCCTCTGGGGCCACAAGGAGAGAGGTCTCAGCTCCCTCTTTACAGATACTATGGCCTTACCCAACAAGGGGGAAAGAACCAAGGGCCACACCATCCCGTTAGTTATGGGAGAAGACTAAATCCTCTGGTCCCAACACAAAGGGGTAGAAGAATACAGGCCCCTTTTTTGTTCCCTCTGTTCAAGGCAAGGTACTGTAATGGGGTTGTTCTTCATGCTTCCTTCTTTTTTGATGGGGTAACATCCCTATAATACAAAATGCATCCATTCATTATATTGATGGGAATTATGTAGGCCAAGCATCGGGCTTCTGTTCCTAAGATAGAGGGGTACAGTAAAAAAGGGGAAGTTTGAATTTTGCCTCAGGCCCCCATGTTAGGGTACAGTAATGGGGTTGTGTTTCATGTCTTATTAAGATATCCAGATAAGTGTAAAAGGGGCAACATGGGCCGTCTATTTATGCTTCCAGATGTTTAGCCTCTTCTGGTGCAGATCATATTGCAGGTGACTGGATATCACTCCAGATTGGTTTTATATACAGGAGATTTCAGCTCTCTCCAAAATCATCCCTACTCCACCCCCAAATTCTAGAAATACCCCACACCCCATACAAATAATGCTATAAGCATTACAGCAATCTTTCCATCTACAGATACTGGTTTAGGTACTATCCACAGATACTGCTATAGGTACTATCCAGGAATACTGCATGGGTACTATCCACAGATACTGCTATAGGTATCATCCCCAGATAATGCTATAAGTATCATTCAGGAATACTGCTATAAGTACCATCCACAGAAATGGCTATAGGTATCATCCACAGCCACTAGTATAGGTATCATTTACAGATACTGCTATAGGTACCATCCAGGTATAATGCTATAGGTACCATCTACAGATACTGGTATAGGTACTATCCACAGATACTGCTATAGGTACTCCCCAGGAATACTGCTATAAGTACTATCAACAGAATGTTGCAGAACCCGAACAGTCTGGCAAGTCTCCTCAACACTACTTATTATAAGATACCATTCATTTATGCCGTATTGTCGATCACTCCTTACTTCGAGGTAAGTCACTACATTGCGGTATGTTTCCGCGTTTTCACAGTAGATTTTAGATAAATCTATGACAACTGTTTGTATGACAATAACCCGATGACTGTGTGATGTCATAGTGGAACGTGTGCTGTATGATATTTGCCCAGGCTACGTGGAGCAGATTTGTCATTATCGGCTATTATTTCATAGACATTTCTGAATATTCGCCACGTTCCATCGGAGGGTGAACCTGTGCGTAGATTTAACCCTTATTACTGGAAAGTAGATGAGAAGCCTTCTGCGGCTTCTTCTCCCCCGCAATCTCTCCATCTAAATATAGAGACGCCACTTCCCTTTCTTTTTGTTCATCTTCTGTGAAATGCTTCTCGCTGCCGCACGCGGCGTGCAGCCCGTTCCCTCTCCATCCCCTCTTTTCAGCTGAATTTCGCCGTCACGGGTATGTTTAACCTTTAAGAATTTGCCGTCTCAGCCCTGCAATGATTTTCCTGCCCCTGTGGATTATACATGTATAATATCCAAAAGCAGCACCTCTGACCTCATAGAAATACTACACTCATTCAACAACTAAAACTTTATTAGTATGCGATTGAGCAATTAATATATGAATCTTTCAGCCATTTTGCAAAATGCAGCAGATTTCTTATAGTTGGTTTTGTTTTACGTGCTGCTGTCGACTACATTGCAACCGCCTGCACAACAGTGACAACCACAGTCTCACATTGCTCTGGTAAAATGACAGCTGAGCTGTGGTTGGTCGCTATGGGCAACAAGAAGAACCTTATTATAAGACAGCGCCCTAAGCCTACCCCCCCCCCCCCCCCCCCCCCCATCAACTTCTACAAGAACAATTTATTATAAAGGAGTTTTAAAGATTAGAAAAACATGACCGCCTTCTTCCAGAAACAGCGCCACTCTTGTCCTCAGTTTCTGCTTGGTTCTGTATCTCATTTCCAATTAAGTGAATGGAGATAAATTGTAATACCACATATAACCTAAGTACAGGAGTGGCACAGTTTTTATTTTAATTTTTTTCATGTTTTTCTAATACTGGATAACCCCTTTAAGAAGAAAAATCTCTGTAAGTCGCTCTTTTATTTAGAAAGCTGGGCGACAACTGCCATGGCCGCCTTACAGTCATGTGTGATACTCTTAGGTATATCACAGACCCTAAGGGTATGTTCACACTGAGTAAGTACAGCGGAGAGCGGCAGCTGTGGAGGAGCACGCGCCTCTCATTCACTGACGGTGGATGACTGTCTAGAGTATCTAAGCCTGCCATGTGAGATACCATCCTATTAAACTAGGACCATTAAAAACAACACTGTCCAGTGTATCTAAACCAGTCCTGTATGTTTTAGTCAAGTGTATTGAAACCTATGATGTGTCATACTGTTCACTGTAAGCCCATGACGTTTGATTCAATGCAGTGTATCTAAGCACTGTCATTTGATGTTACTAAGTATTATCTTGTAATAATATCCAATACAATCTCCTGTATGGAGATAATGTATCTAAGCCCAACATGTATGATACAGTTTGTTGTGCCACATTATCTAGGCCTAATATGTGTGATACTATAGGTTGAACCAGTGTATCTAATCGTATGTCTGATAAAGTATGCTCAACAGTTGCATCTATCATACGTTAGGCTGTATTCACATGTCTGTATATTTTGCGGACCTACGGACAGTGAATGGCCGTCCTGGATGGTTTCCCTGCCCGGCATGATGTATCAACATCATGTCAGCTGTGGAGAAAATGTTTTAGTCTCCAGGGCAACAATCCAGGATAGCCATTCACCATCTGTAGGTCCACAAAATATACAGACGTGTGAATGCAGCCTTAAACGGGTAATTCACAAAAAAAAAATCTTTTATATCAACTGGTGCCAGAAAGTGACAGAGATTTTTAATTTACTTCTATTAAAATAACTCAAGTCTTCCAATATTTATCAGCTACTGTGTGTCCTGCAGGAAGTAATGTATTCACAGGAAAGGCTGAAAGTTCCTGACATGGACAGAGGTGGCAGCAGAGAGCATGTCAGAATACACCACTTCCTACAGGACATACAGCAGCTGATAAGTGCTGGAAAACTTGAGATTTTTTAATTGAAGAAGACTACAAATCACTGGCTCATGCTGGGACCTGTTGATTTGAAAGAAAAAGTTTGGGAAACAGATTGTGCTGATATGGTTCCCAGCGGCACAGTATAATTCTCTATAGAAGCTCACCAAGCATACAAGCTGCGTCAGTAGCAATATCTCTACAGCAGGAAAAAGGTGTTTTATTACGTCGTGCAAGGCCGGGAGAGGGGCGACAACTAGTCATCTGAGTGGCCAGGGTGGGGAGCTGCCTGTAACTAGTCAAGCACTGACAGGCAGAGAGTCGTGACTAGTCATGAGCAGCTCCCCATCCAGATGACTAGTTGCTCCCCTTCTCCAACCTCACGCACAGGAATAAAACACCTTCTTCCCCCATGTAATAATACCGCTGCAGCTTGTATGCTGGGGAGCTGCTATAGAGATCTATACTGATAAGCTTATTATGTGTAATACTTTCTGCTCAGTCTTGTAATTCTCTCTTCTGCATTGCAGTATCTAATCCTGTTATCTTTGTTACTGTCTCATGAGCTGCTGTATCTGAGCCTATCATGTGTCATACTGTCTGCTGTGCTGATGTATCTAAGCATATTATGCATCATCCTCTCTAATGAGCCTATGTATCTAAATCAATAAATCGTAGTACTAATGAATGTATATATCTAAAGTTATGTTTGATACTTTCTATTCAGCCTGTGTATCTAAGTCTAATCTGTGGGATACAGTCTTGGAAAACTACATAGCACTTCTTTAGAGAAATACTTGTCACCCATCTTTCCTATAGTTCTGAATGGCAATGCTGCCTAGTTATGGGGTCATACTGGCACAAACAGACAGATTTTCTCTTCTGGATTGAAAGAGAATTGGGTGGCATGCTCAGTGGGGGTTGCAGCCATAGTGATAATCAGCAGTCACCCAGCTTTCCCAGAAGCAGATATCATTTATAGACCCTCATAGTCTGTGGTGTCCTGAGGAGACATGGGAAGTAGGTGTCCGGGCTGTGTTGTATTCTGTTACATGTTATAGCTGCGGAGACCCCTCCCCAATCCTGTAATACACATAGGAGCCGTGTGGGAGCCATTATTTGTTTATATACATGAGGCAGCGGCTGGGTGGACAGGGTTTGGCATGGATTAGGCGTGGACACAACCTTTATGATGGTGGATAACGCCTGAACTGCTCCCTGTCCGCCCCCATCCCCCGATCCCTCCTTGTATTGTCAAGTACCTTGCGCGCTCATCCTGAGTGGGCACTGTGATTTACACACAATATTAATGGTGTCCACCAACACTCACACCTGCAACAATCAACCCTTTCTTTGTTAAAGTGCACATTGCAGGCCGCTTGGTGTCCCTGCTGGTCATGGCAGCTCTGAGTTCAAAGGGGGGTAGGGTAGACCTCCATTATATCAACTACTATACAAGATGCTAGGGAAGCTGGATGACCCCATTATATAAGATGCTGGGAAAGCTGGGTGACCTCCATTATATTGACTACTATACAAGATGCTAGGGAACCTGGATGATCCCATTATATAAGATGCTAGGGAAGATGAGTGACCCCATTATACAGGATGCTAGGGAAGCTGAGTGACCCCATTATACAGGATGCTAGGGAAGCTGAAAGACCCCATTTTACAGGATGCCAGGGAAGCTGAGTGACCCTATTATACAGGATGATGAGAAAGCTGAGTGACCCCATTATACAGGATGCCAGGGAAGCTGAGTGACCCCCATTATACAGGATGCTAAGGAAGATGAGTGACCCCATTATACAGGATGCCAGGGAAGCTGAGTGACCCCATTATACAGGATGCCAGGGAAGCTGGGTGACCCCATTATATAAGATGTTAGGGAAGCTGAGTGACCCCATTATACAGGATGCTAGGGAGGCTGGGTGACCCCATTATACAGGATGCTAGGGAAGCTGGTGACTTCCGGCTGGCAGTGATAGTTACCATCCTTCCTGCTGTGTCTCTCCTCCTCAGGCGCTGTGCACTCTGCCATGAGCTAATATCCCACCCGCGGTGGGCGCTGGGGGGGAAGGGGCTTGTCGCGATGGGGGGCGGGGCTTAGAGGAACCTACCCGGGACTCTTGCCTCTTGTGGAGAGGGGGAACACTGGTGCAGGACGCTCTGAGTCTGTGTCAGGGGGAGATGCGGAGGTGCTTTAGAGGGGATTGCAGACACTCCCTTCAGCGATTTGATAGGGTGCTTTACTGTCAGTGCTGTAGCACCATGAAGACAGGGGAGACAGGTGGGGCCCGGGCCCCGTGCGGCGGGGGCCCATAGCAACTGCCTTCCCTGCCTGCATGGTAGCTACGCCACTGACCACCATTTTACATGCACACCTCTTACACACTTCCACTTTAATAAAACCTTGGTATATATACCAACACCACTTCCACAACACCTTGCACACCACCTTTTACACTCTACCATTATACATACCACCTCTTACACACTACCATGTACACACTTCCGCCACTTACACTGTCTCTAACACACCATCAGCTTAACAGGAAAGAAATCAGGATTCTTGCTGTATATTAGATGTAATGACAACTATTTTGTATAGAAATGTATATGGGATATGTGATCTATGTGTGTTATCTGAGAGCATCACACCTGGTAGGTTAAATACACCAACTCATCAGACAGTATCACACAGTATAGGCTTAGATACATGGCTCAGTAGACAGTATAACCCAGTATAGGCTTAGATACATGGCTCAGCACCACTCTGGACCTGAGATCATCTCAGTATAGCTCACATTGTACTGAGAGTTGACAGAAGTCACACTTTCAGCATTTCCTTGCACTGTCTACACGATTCCATCTGAGGACAAGAAACACGATGATGTCTGGAGAAGGAGGGCGCTGAATGTGGCGCAGCACAGAGGAGATGGCAGGAGGCCAGTACATAGCGTCCTTACATTTTGGTTTCACGTGAAGAACAGATTATTTCATACAGAATCGTTTGTTTTCATAGTGGGATTTGTTATTACTGTTTCCTCTCATTGAAGGAAAACTCCTTCCCGGTGACCTCAACTGCTCCTGAGGTATGAATGCAATCCCAGACATGTAACGGAGGGGCAGCAATTCCCTAATTCTTCATGGGATAAGGGGCTACAGAGGTGATCCATGTTCTCACCATGGAGATCAGAGGACTGTGCAGGACTATATCAATCAGTAAGAATCCTGAAATCTAGGTCACCTAATGTGTGCACCCCCTCACCCCTCACCCCCACTTTAGACCACCAGGACTATTACTGTTCACCCCATCCGTACCCTATACCACCAGGGATGTTACCAGTAAACTCAGTCATTGCCCTATACCACTGGGATTATTACTAGAGATGAGTGTGACTCGAACATGCTCAAGTCACATTGTTCGACATTTGAATACCACAGCTGAAGAAGTTGGATGCATCCCTAGGGAGTCCTGGAAGACATGGATACAGCCTATGGCTCATCTCTAATCCCCTTTACTGTCCTAGAATACTGGGATTATTAATTACAGTTAATGGATTATTATGATCCACTCCTTCACTCCCCTAGACCACCAGGGATGTTACAAGTAACTAAATTGATGCTCTAAACAACTGTGATTATTACCGCTAAGGATCCATTTACACAGAAAGATTATCTTACAGGTTATCTGCCAAAGATTTGAAGCCAAAGCCACGAACAGACTATAAACAGAGATCAGGTCATAAAGTAAAGCCTGAGATTTCTCCTCTTTTGAAATCCATTCCTGGCTTTGGCTTCAAATCTTTGGCAGATAACCTGCCAGATAATCTTTCTGTGTAAATGGACCCTAAGTCCTTTGCTATCCTAGACTACCAGGATCAATAATTACAATCAACTCCTTTAAACATCTAGATCATCAGGATTATTAGTATTAACCTATTCAGCCAGGGGAGATTCCAATAACACTTCCCCACACCAGACCAACAGGATATTTACCTTTTTCTTACCTAAACATGGAAGCACCTATGGGGACATTGGAGACTGAGGTACTTCTGAGGACACTGTCACACACATAGGAAGATTGGAGGCTAATGGTGTGTTTACACAGACAGATTTATCTGACAGATCTTTGAAGCCAAAACCAGGAACAGACTATAAACAGGGATCAGGTCAGAAAGGAAAGACTGGGATCTATCCTCTTTTCAAATCCATTCCTGGCTTTGGCTTCCAAAATCTGTCAGATAAATCTTTCTGTGTAAACGCACCCTAAGGCACTGGAAGTTAAGGCACCCACTAAGACATCGGATGCCAAAGCACCTATAAGACCATTGGAGGGTAAATCCAGTGGAGTTATTAGTGGTGCCCACTGGTCCTTGGTTTGTTTTATACCATTGGAGGGTAAGTCACCTATAGGAACATTGGAGGCAGAGACATTTGTGGAGATATTGGACATTGGAAACTGAGGCACCTATAGCAACATTGGCGGGTAAGGCACCTATAGGAACATTGGCGGGTAAGGCACCTACAGGAACATTGGCTGGTAAGGCACCTATAGGAACATCAGAACATTAGAGGGTAGGGCACTAATGGGAAAATTGGAGGCTGGTATGTTTATAGGGTTATCTAAGGCTGGGCTCTTATGGGGGCACACCTGTCATGCCCTGGTAAGATACCTGGATATGTTTGTACCTACTACCCATCATCAGACATGGCTGGGATACACTTTCACCACATCTGCTTCTGATATAGTAGATAAACGTGTAGAAACGTGAGGAGGAGAACCCAATTAGGGTTATTACATACCTGCAGCATAGTTTGTATACCAGAGCAGTGACTGGCGGGGCTCCCCACCCACATCACATACCTCAGCCCTATAGACCGGATGCATTTCCTCTGAATACCTTCATTAACATTCTGCCTGATGCTTGGATGAACAAGATGAACTGGATCCTGACACCACACAAGGTACAGGGAAAAGCTGGGAAGGTGTCAGAACCTTTCATCACCAGCATAGCTTGTAATGCAAAAATTATACTCATCCATACCTGGGAAAGCTGGGAGACAAGCAACATGAACTCTGAATGAGAGAGGGAATTTTCATCTTCAAGTATTGGGTATATAGCACTGCAAATCTATACAGGAGCCTGGGAAAGCTGAGTGACAACCAGAATCATTGTGTAATGGCCTCTACATGTGGCCCCCAGGGCGATACACAAACTTCTAAGCTATCAATATAGAATATCATACATTTTGTAAAACCATCAAATCCTTAATTCCTTTTTTTACCCATTGCAACCAATTTTAGGATTTTATATATATATATATATATATATATATATATATAGGAATAAAACTAGTCTTACTTCCATTTTGTGTTTACAGCCCCTATGCAAATCTGTATGTCGCCATAGTAACAGACTACAAACCAACCCTGTGTAGTCAGAGTCTATTGTCACCTTCCTTTCTTCCTGTTTCCCCCTAATATTTAGTAACTAAGCTACTTTACAGAGACTGGTCCTTTATTGGTTGACCAGGATTTGAAGAACTTTTTTTTTTTAACAGTTCGAGTCCTGTGCACAGTTTGCAACTCATGTTAATAAAACCAAGTAGCAGTATCAGTAACAAATCATTGATAGATGTGGTCCTTTTTCTGGAAGAATGGGACTGAGCTATAGTACCAGATAGCGCCACACTGATATATATGCCGCTGTACTAGTGTATACACTGAAGAATGTCTCTTTTATTGTCCTGATCTGTGGGGCCCTGGTATCAATCAATTAAGTCTAGCTAAACTTTCTTAAAAGGACAGTAACAGTACATGTGGATCTTATTACATATACATGTTGTTGCCTGATGATGTCATCATTCTATGTATTACATGCTGTTGCTGCCCCCGCTCTCCGCCCTCGGCCCTGCTTTCTCATTTCTAGCGATACCTGATCATTCCAAAGAAGTCACATTCCTCTCCTAAGCCTTTGCCTGGGGCAGCCCTATGGGGAGGGGGCACATACTTTCTTGCAATATAGGATGTATGGAGGTGAGATGAAGATATATAGATGGAGGCGTCTGTATTCTGTATGCTGTGGATTCGGCTGGATGGTTATGTTGGGGTCAATACAAGTTACAGTGGGGCATCTCCGGACTGTGGGTGGAGCTTAGTCACTGTGGGTGGAGTTTTAGTCACATGGAATAATAGTTGCCATAGAAATAAACAGCCACATGTTGTTACAATTTGCCTGCACTGATACATTGTAACAAAGTGTCCTCCATGTCTGGGCTCTAATCCTATCAGTCAATGAATAAAACTAGACGGGAGATGATGGAGGTTTCCAGACTATCGGTTTCTGGATTACAGGATCTCCAGATCTGTCTTGTGAGATGACTGTATAGTGATTTATTCTGGTATAAGACGTCCTGTGTGACCCTCCATCTGCGCCCCCGCTGACCTTCCTCAACCATCATCGCCATCATCCCTCCACTCCCACCTACAGCTATGTGACCCTGACATCTGCAGCAGATGTGACCAGACCAGGCATGACACATTGCACCAAAGCCACAGAACTGCAATCACAAGGTCTTCTCCTGAAGATAAAAAGCAAGAACCCAAAACTTGAGGATGTGACGAGGGGTCCAGGGTATTTATAGTATGTGGCCCATCACACAGTTATGTCATATGAAGAAATTTATAGAACAGAGGTGGAAATATTCTTTTATTACACAATATCCCCCAAAATCTGGAGAATAAAACCTTATATAGAAATGGATAGATAGATAGATAGATAGATAGATAGATAGATAGATAGATAGATAGATAGATAGATAGATAGATAGATAGATAGATAGATAGATAGATAGTGACAGAGAGAAAGATAGGAGATAGATAGATAGATAGATAGTGACAGAGAGACAGATAGGAGATAGATAGATAGATAGATAGATAGATAGATAGATAGATAGATAGACAGACAGACAGACAGGAGAAAGATAGACACAGCGGTACCTTGGTTTAAGAGTAACCTGGATTAAGAGCGTTTTGGTTTAAGAGCTCACAGTTTTTCAAAATTGTGACTTGGTGTAAGAGCATTGCTTTGGTTTAAGAGCTCCCTGTACTGGGTGGAAGCACAAGTGGAGGAGGGGCATGGTCTGCATACCGGGGTCTACAGCACTTCACTCTGACCATGGAAGTCTCCCTCACCTTCCAAATCATAGCAGAACCACTTAAGGCTGGGGCTTACATCAGGGGACAAGACTGTGCAGGTAATCTCTTCATAGCTGTAACCCCTCTCTCCCCGGACAGAGAGTGCTGCATCTATGTGCCCACATCTGCCCTGCTCATTCCTTCATGCTCCCTGCAGTCTCTGTCCGCCCTTGTGTTTCCTATCCTCTACAGTAACTTATAATATCACATATTCTGCTGTTTCTGAATGTTTGTTTCTTTTGTTTTACATGTTATTCAAAGTAATAAATAATTATATTTAGGGTGTGGATCCAATTGTCTGCATTTCTATAATTTCTTATGGGAAAACTTGCTTTGGTTTAAGAGTGGATTTGGATTACAAGCACGGTCCCGGAAAAAATTATGCTATGATAGATAGATAGATAGATAGATAGATAGACAGAGGATAGATAGATGGATTAGTAGATTCATCCCCTTGCATTTGTACAATGTAAGGTTCAGATGTTGTTGCCTCCTGTGGTTTGGTTCTCTGCAGGTTTGGGGCAGTATGTGACTACTCCTGTGGATCAGACTCTGGGTGAGAGGTTTGTTTATACTGGATGATGATGATGATGATGATGATGATGATGATGAAGAGGATGATGTGTGAACCTCCTGTCTGAGCCTCGAGGCTCCTCTGATAGTAAGAGATGAATCAGTGTTACCTGCCCTGAACCCGCTCACCTTTCTGCAGCCTCCACTTTGCCTTACTGAGTGACGTCAGACAGAGATAGGAGAAACAGAGACAAGTGCACAGACCTCAGCATGATCATTATGCGCAGCAGCAGGGTCGGCCTTAGGGTAGATGGTTCACTGTGCGAAACTCTCTTTCCATGCCCAAGCAACCCCACCACCACACCTCTGCTGAGACCTCCTAATAGTCACTACAGCCTCCCACCCCTCCAAACTACAGAAATCATGAATACAATGCCCTGAAGTCAATGAGTATTGTTACACAGTAACAGATGGAAAAATAAATCCACTGAATTTTAGCCCGATCACAACATAGAAGCATGGAAGAGTGTCGGCAGAAAAAGCCCCCCTTGTCCATCTAGTCTGCCCTTTTAGTATTTATTTTCTTATCTTAGAATAAATATATACAGTGGTGCCTTAGATTACGAGCATAATTTGTTCCAAAGCAAATTTTCCCATAAGAAATCATAGAAATGCAGACAAATGGTACCACACCCCAAAAATAATGATTTATTATTCTGAACAACACGTAAAACAGATGAAAAAAACATTCAGAAACAGCAGAATATGTGATATTATACGAACTGGAGAGAATGGAACGGCTGCACATCCCATCTATGGCTGATACTAATGCCGCTAGGCCTATATTAAAAATCAACACCAGAGTGTGTATATGAATTGATCAAGCCATATTGCCCCGTGTACCACCGCGCAGGTCCTCTGGTCCACACGGGTCCCTACGCTAACTCCACACCGTGTCGGTCAGCGACCGCCAACCCCGCAAAGCGTGCACATGCAGGGAAGGGAGGCCATGGAACGGCCCTGCAACCCCAATGTCACAGGACCAAACCCAAAAAGCCCCACCAAAACCCAGCCAGCACCACCGGTGATATTATAAGTTACTGTACAGTAATGGAGGATGGGAAACACAAGGGCTGACAGAGACTGCAGGGGGCATGAAGGAATGAGCAGGACAGATGTCGGCATATACATGATGTACTCTCTGTTCGGGGAGAGAGGGGTTACAGCTATGAAGAGATTACTTCCACACTCCCGTCCCCTGATGTAAGCCCCTGCCTGAGGTGAATTTGCTATGTTTTGGAAGGTGAGGGAGACTTCCTGGGTCAGAGTACAGTGCTGTAGACCACGTTATGCAGACCATGTCCCTCCTCCTCTCACCCTCCCACTTAGTACAGGGAGCTCTTAAACCAAAGCAATGCTCTTAAACCAAGTCACAATTTATAAAAACTGTGAGCTCTTAAACCAAAACGCTCTTAAACCAAGTTACTCTTAAACCAAGGTACCACTGTATGTTTAAATGTAGTTATAGTACCTTTGTAAGTTTGTTCCAGGTATCTACTACTCATTCAGTAAAGTAAATTTTCTCACGTTGCTTCTGATCTTTTCCCCAGCTAACCTCTCACTGTGTCCCCTTGTTCTTGAGTTCAGTTTTACTCTAAAAATACTTCCCTCCTGAACCTTATTTAGGGCCCTATTCCACCGGACGATTATCGTTCAGATTATTGTTAAATCGTTCAAATCTAAACGATAATCGTTCGGTTGAAATGCAGTTAACGATTAACGACCGAATGAGAAATCGTTGATCGCTTTATAAAACCTGGACCTATTTTTATTGTTGCTCGTTTGCAAAACATTCGCAAATCGTTCGCATTGAATAAGACATCGTTCGGTTGTTCGCAGTAGATACGAACGCAATAGCGAAGAAATAGCGAAGAAAAAACATTTGCAAATACGATCATATGTAACGATTATCGTTCCATGGAAATGAGTGAACGTTTTCAGGTCTTTCGCAATAGCGGTCATTTGAGATCGTTAACGATTATGCGAACGATAATCGTCTGGTGGAATAGGGCCCTTAGTTCTTTAACCTACTTACGGCCCTATTACACCAACAGATTATCTGACAGATTTTTTTAAGCCAAAGCCAGGAGTGAATTTGAAAAGAGGAGAAATCTCAGCCTTTCCTTTATTACCTGTTCCATGTTTATAGTCCATTCCTGGCTTTGGCTCAAAAAAATCGGTCAGATCTGTCAAATAATAATAGGGCCCTTAAAGGTTTCGGTCATGTCCTCCCCTTTCTCTTCTTTCCTCCAGACTATACAGATAAAAATTCTAAAGTCTTTCCTGATATGTTTTATGCCTGACACCCTCCACCATTTTTGTACCTCGTTTTGGACCTGTTCCTATTTTATCAATATCCTTTTTAAGGTGAGGTCTCCAGAACTGGATACAGTATTCAAGATGTGGTCTGAATAGAGCGATATACAGCAGGATCACACTCTTCCTACTGGTTATACCTCTAGCTGTACAGCCCAGCATACAATTAGCTTTTCCTACCACCTGGTTGCACTGGTGACTCAATTTAAGGCTGTCAGAAATCACTACCCCTAAATCCTTTTCTTCTGAAGTCTTTTCCAGAACTGCCGATATGATACTAGAATAGAGGATATCTTCTCCCCAATAGCATTATTTTACATTTGAAAACATTGAACTGCAGTTTCCATTGGTTGGATCACTTATCTAGCAAAGCTAAATTATTTTCCATATTGGGCTACATTCACACGTAGCAAAAGTGGCGGAATTCCCCGGCGGAGAACATGTTCATTCTTCAGCACCGAGAGAGGAGGAGCCTCCCATAGACTGTCATTATGACAGGGAGGCTGGCGGCATTCCACGGCGGAGAATTCCGCCACTTTTGCTACATGTGAACGTAGCCTTACTGACACCTACAGGACTATCAACCCCATTGCACACTTTTGTGTCATGAGCAAATAGACAAACCTTATCTACCAAACCTTCTCCTATGTCACTATGCTTACCTACCAAACCTTCTCTTATATCACTAACCTTACCTACCAAACCTTCTCCTATGTCACTAACCTTACCTACCAAACCTTCTCCTATGTCACTATCCTAATCTAACAAACCTTCTCCTATGTCACTATCCTTACCTACCAAAGCTTCTCCTTGGTCACTATCCTAATCTACCAAACCTTCTCCTATGTCACTATCCTTACCTACCAAACCTTCCCCTATGTCACTATCCTTACCTACCAAACCTTCCCCTATGTCACTATCCTTACCTACCAAACCTTCTCCTATATCACTATACTTACCTACCAACCCTTCTTCTATGTCACTTACCTTACTTACCAAACCTTCTACTACATCACTAATCTTACCTACCAAACCTTCTCCTATATCACTATCCTTACCTACCAAACCTTCTCCTATGTCACTCACAAACATATTACAAAGAATAGGACCCAGGATGGGCCCTTGTGGCCACCACTTGTAACTAATCTCTGCTCAGCCTTCAGCCAACAACAAATCCAGTGAAATATCTTCTCTATCAGCTCTTTATGGGGAACTGTATGAAAGGCTTTGCCAGATAGTCCAGATAGGCGATATCCACAGCACCACCAGCATCCAGCACTTTTGTGACATAATCAAAGAAATGGATGAGATTAGTCTGACATGATCGGCCCGCAGTAAAGCCATGCTGATTTGGAATCATCAAATTGTTGATTCTTACGTGATCATTATCTTCTTTTTAGAATTGTTTCCATAGTTTTTACTGCTACAGATGTTAAAGAAGCAGTTCACTTTTTATTTTTTTCGCCCCCCCCGGGTAGCCTCTGTCAAGTATACTTACAGAAGATGATCGGTGTCCCGTTCCCGTCGGTCAGTTCCGTCCCGCGGTGCCGTTCACATCGGGCGCGCGCTCACTTCCGCCGGCTGCTGCGAGTCCTCTTCTCTGCCCAGTGATTATACGCCGGAAGTCACTTGCTTCCATGCATTCTCTATGGTAGCGCGTGACTTCCGGCGTTCAAATGACAAGGGAGAGAAGAGGAGTCACAGCGCCGGTGGAAGTGAGCGCGCGCCCGATGTGAACGGAACCGCGGGACGGAACTGACCGACGGGAACGGGACACCGATCATCTTTTGTAAGTATACTTGACAGCGGCTAACCGGGGGGGGCGAAAAAAATAAAAAGGGAACTGCTTCTTTATGCTAACTGGCCTGTAGTTACTGGGCTCTTCCCTATTACCCTTCTTGTGGATTGGTATAACATTGGCCATTCTCCAATAACCAGGAACATTTCCTGTTAGGAGGCATTAGTTATACAGATCTGTTGGGGGGCAGCAATCACAGATCACTGAGAGATGAGTTCAACGCTCATAGAGAATGACGTAGAGTCCAGCGCTCCGTCATTCTCTATGAGCGTTGGACTCATCTCTCAGTGCGCGCCGGGCTGCAGCGTCTGAGATCTCCGTAACCCGACCGGATCCAGAAGCGGGACCCGGCGGGATCAGGTGAGTATAGGGGCTGTAGCGGGGGGTCGGGAGCCTGTCACCCCGGCACGGGGGTGACAGGTTCCCTTTAAGGAACGATGGAGTGGACACCATCTGGGCTTATTGCCTTATTTAACTTTAAATGGGCAATTTTAACATGATCAGCTACTTATTAGCTCAGGAGAAGTGTTAATGAGGACGAGGCGGGTGACTGTATTATAGGAGTAGACTGGCTGCTGTAAGAGAGGACGCTGCTTAATATCATTGTCTTCTGCTACCTCCAAGGAGGCAGAAGCAGCCATCACTGCAGATATTATTGCTTTGCATCAAAAGAGTTTCACAGGTGAGAACAGGCTGCCTCTAAATCATCTGTTTATCAGAATTAAGGAGAGAGGATTGTTTAGGCCACCCAGCAAGTGCTAGGACCGACCCCTAAGGAAAATTTATCTATAGCAGGGGTGGGGAACCTCCAGCCCGTGGGCCGCATCCAGTTCCTGAGACCTCCCGATGCGGCCAGCGGCTCCCCTGTGATGTGCGCCACTCTGGTGGGGAAGGAACCAGCATACACAGCATCCTCCTGTCTCTGTGACAGCTGCCAGGCACAGGAGGATGCTGTCTGTGCCGGCTCCTTCCCCACCAGAGCGGTGCATGTCTTCCTTCTACTGCAGGCCGCGTGCGATGACCGGCACAGGCTAGAGGGGAGAGAAGAGGACCTGGGCAGCGTGGGAGCAGAGGAAAGGTGAGTGGGATGTTTATTTTTTTATTTTGGGGTTAACTAGGCCAACCAGAGGCATCACTGGGGGTTAACTAGACTACAAGGGGCATCACTGGGGGTTAACTAGACTACAAGGGGCATCAGTATCAGGTTAACTACAGCTACCAGGGGCATCACTGGAGGTTAACTCTGGCTACAGGGCATCACTAAGGATTCACACAGGGTACAAGGGGCATCACAGAGGGTTTACTACAACAGCAGGGGCACTAGGGGAACAATACTTTGCCTTGCCCCGGGTGCTGCAAATCCACGCTACTAACTGCAGCTCACAGCATGCAGCCCTCAAATGATTTTATAAATACCCGACTGGCCCTCGACATGGAAAAGGTTCCCCACCCCTGATCTATAGGATGGGTTCAGCCCTAGGGTAGAGGAGGCTAAAGGCCCTATTACACAGGACGATGGTGACGTGCAAGCGAGCACTAAGCTGTCAGGTGAGCACTCAGTTTCTCCTTGTTCCCCACTCACTCCTGGCACTATTACATGTGCCAGCGAGCGGGTAAAAGCGGGGGTCGGTTGATTGTTGCCTTTTAACAGGAGCTATTACACCAAACAATTATCGGCCACAACGGTTAATAATTGCTTGGTGTAATAGGACCTTAGGGATAGTGGCAGGCAGGTGTCGGTGCACAAGCAGGAACAAGATGACATTATGCTGCCTGGGACTGTGGTAAAGTCATTTTCTCTGATGGCGCCTCCTGCAAATTGTTTTGGACATCTGGTAGAACAATTCGAGAAGAAAAGGTGAGCGCTTCCATGAGTCCTGAGACTAGGGGCAGCAAGTCACTCACCATGGAATAGGGCTCCACTTAGGAATGGGGTCTACCAGTCAGGGTTTGGCCCAGGAGCTGACACCCTGCCCTGCGTAAACTTGATGGTTTTGTCAAAAAGGTTAAAAGAAAAACTTCTGAAATGTTTCTAATTATCCTTCAGTTACCATAGAAACCTCCGACTGAGAAGCTGCAAGGATTGGGGAATGAAGTCTCAAATCTTTTGGCCAGGACTTTAGGTAACTTAATCAGGACATGTAATAATACAGAGTAATGGCCATTGCGGTTTATTCCACACACACCCATGGACACAATTATTCTGCCTTTAGTTATTATCAATTTCATATTAATACAAAGACGGCTCAAGGAACTATAGTAATAGCTATATAGTGTAAATACTACAGCCATACAGTGCTTGATAACACTATTATACTCTACCCAAATAATACAGCCATATAGTGCCCAATAATACTATTCTAAACTGCTCAGATAGTACAGTTCCTAAAAATTATATACTTGTCATGTCTGTGCCTGTTCAGCCCTTAGGGACCTATTACACCAACAGATTATCTGACAGATTTTTGGAAGCCAAAGCCAGGAGTGGATTTTAAAAGATGAGGAATCTCAGTCTCTCCATTGTTACCTGTTCACAGTTTATAGTGCATTCCTGGCTTTGGCTCCAAAAAATCTGTCAGATAATCTATTGGTGTAATAGGGCCCTTAGCAGTCCTTTGCCCATATAATACAGCTGAGACTGCACTTTTGGCCCTGATTCAGTGCCTGAATTGTTTGTTTCCTCTGCAGCAGTCTGAACTCTGTCTTAAGGGTCTTTTACACGGGCCATTTATCGGCCAGTTGAGTGGTAATGAACCTTCACCACTATTCCTTGTCAGTCTTTGCTCCGAGTGATCTGGATGTCAGAGGGATGGTCAAATCACGCTCTGGACCGGGAATTGACGTGTCTTTTGCTCTTGTACCATTCTACTATCTCTGGTTTCACACGATCTGCCAGACTATTCTTTGTTGTGTTTGTCCGTCTTGTCTCATTCTGTGTTTCAACTTACCCAGCTTAGGGACTGACATGAAGTTGACACTTGCTTGCGGCCTAGTGCAAGTCTGGCAAGTAGGTGGGGATCTTGAAAGCCGCCATCTTGGATCAAGGGCAAGTTTTTCCAAAGAAAAGGTGGTCACGTAGCAGATCATAGAAGACCAGAATTGTCTCAGACATTGATTGCTCCCGTCGGATTTGCAATATCTCAAAGCATAACACAGAAAGCTACGCTAAGGCTGGGGGTAGTCACTGGCCATCCCCTCTGGTCTCATCGCGACACATTATTTGTAGCAGCTGTTTTGCCATCTCTGTGTTTGGATTTGCTATGGGCTGACAGGTGTGAACGCAGCCTAAGAATCCACAGGTTTCTCTGATAATAAATCGCTATCTGCCCATTTTCCTTTACTAACCACAGGAAGGCCCTACAGATTGTGCTTAGGGTATGTAAACCTAAGAGCCCAATGGTATCAGAGACCTCATCAGGGTAGAAACTCCCTGACACTGGTTGGGTCTGGGGTGTAGGGCGGTACGGGCCTGTTATTAACCCCGCTACTGCCTCACAAGTGACAGGAATCAGCCAGGAGCCGCGGTAGGGGTCAGACAGACAGCAGAGCAGATACCCTGAGGCCTTGCTCCTCTCATTCCTTGAATTCTAGTCTGCCTCAGATATAGATCAGCTGTCAAGGTGAAATATCCCGCCACCATTATCTGCTCTTGTGCAATATAGCATCTGGGAAATCATACGGCTCGAGTACAAAAAGAAAAACACGACAAGAAGCAGCACGCCACTGCGCTCAGAGCCAGTCAGCTGGGGGGAAAGGGTCACGTTTATTACAAAACCTGCAAATTCAGACACAATCGACCCAAATGTCCTTCTACCTTTTTACACTTGCAGGAAGCTGAGATATGGGGGGCTGTTTGCAGGCTCCTTACACTGTGTAGATGTTTAAGTAACTCTCCTGCCTGTGACAGGTAGAGACCATTATTTTCCCACACTAAGAAAACAAGGTCAAAGAGCTGTAGGGTGGACTGGGAAACAGCTCCTCATATTACAAACAGCACCTGCAAAGGTGCAAATAATAACCAGCAATAGGGCAAAACATTGCGCCAGGGAAGCATACTTTTTTTTTTTTAAATTCTGAGTTTTATTACATTTTCCAAATAAAGAAATTACAAACAGCACCTGCAAAAGTGCAAATAATAACCAGCAATAGGGCAAAACATTGCGCCAGGGAAGCATACTGTAGCGATCCAGGGCCGATTACCCACTTTGGTTGCTATAGAAAGGAAAAGAGCTGTTAGAGAGGAGAGAAGAAAAAGAAGAAGCAAGAAGAAAGGAAATAAGAAGAAAGAAAAGGGGGGGGGAGGCGAGGGAAAGGGATGGGTGAGTATTGGGGTAGGGATGGGGTAGTACCCGCTCACCAAGCCACAAGAGTATTGTATTCATAGGATTCCATAAATTGGTCCCAGTAGTACCACAAGCAAAAAAGGCGAGCAGAGCAATCGTATAGCTGTGCTGAGAGGTCTTCCATACGCCCGATGTACTCGACTTTTCACAGCCACATAGAGATCGGAGGACGGTCTGGACTGTGCCACATGGCCGGTATGCAGTCTCTGGCAGCATAGACCAGGTGTCTCAGGATGGAGTGCCGGTAGGTCTTAACGGAAATCTCGGAAATGTGCAAGAGGAAGAGGGCCATAGTGGAGGGTAAAGGAATACACAATTCGCCATACCCCCTTCCAAAAAGGAGCCAATTTGGGACAGCTCCAGAAAATGTGCAGTAAGGAGCCTTCATCATTGCAGGTCCTCTAGCACATTGGCGAGACCTCCGGGGAAAATCCTATAAAGACGGGTAGGGTACCATTTTGAAAGAACCTTGTAATCCTCCACCTGTAAATGAGAGGAGATGGAAGAGGAGTGTGTAAAGGTAAACATGCTTGAGATCTGAACCGCTGGGAGAGCCCAAGATCAGACTCTCATGCTGCCCTAATGGGGACATCAACATGGCATAGATAAGAGAGAGGGAGTGTTGAAGAGGGCCAGAGCCTAGACAGAAGGATTCAAACCACGTTAGAGTGAGTGCAAAGGAAGAGAGAGAAGGAAGAGAAAGAAGGAAGTGATGTAATTGCAGGGCTCTTCAGAATCCTAAAGTGCAGGGATCCAAGAGATGCTTTAGAGCCAAGAGGGAAAACCATGTGGAGGCTTGGAGGAAGGTCATAGCTCTGAAATTACCAGCCTTAGACCATTTTCGAAATGCAGTATCATCCTTTCCAGGAGAAAAGGCTGGGTTAAACAAAACTGGGGAAAGGGGGGAAGGGTGTGGAGCGATAGATCCAGAGGTAAGGTGCTTGTGGCAGAGTTTTAGTGCAGGGGTGGTGGTGGGATGAGATCCTACATAACGGGAGGAGGCAGGTAAGCTCCTTATGCCATGGAATTTAGGGCACAGGGTATAGCTACAGAGCAGGGAAGGGCAACCTGCAGCCTCCAGTTGTTGCAAAACTACAGTTCCCATCATGCCTTGATGCGCTATTTGGTGTGTCCCTATTACAGATCAGGGCCCAGGATCAACAAGTCACACCTATGCTGAGCAGTTATAAGGTTTTCTGCCCACTGACTGATATTTGGGGCTCACTTACCAAGCAGCATTAGAGTCCCTAACAGTCATGTGATCATCTGACGCCCCTTTAATTACCATTCTGTAGATCATAATCGTCTCCATTAGTTATGGCCTGGGGGAGATATTGGGAATATTATGGTTTTTTGTTCCCATTAATCATCATATAAAAATGATTTTGCAATTACTCAGCATGTGTGAATCAAGAAGTGCATAATAAGCAGCCATGATTTCTGTTCTGAAGGTGGAGCCATCCATGTGCGTCATGCCAGAAAGGCAGCAATTCTGGTGTCCAGATTGGAGATTGTGTGCATCACTCAGGAATGATAATTGATCATGTATTAGAATATGTTAACCCCTTGAAGTGTGGACACTATTATTCTCTGGGTATTACATACAGGTATGACCCATTGGCACAATATTAATGTAACATTCAGCTTTTAAAGGGGAATTCCACCTAAAGTCATCTTCTAAATATCCACATCGTTCTGCAGACCACCGGAACCCAATTCACCTCCATCACTTTAAATCCCTAAAATAATTATTGAGTATTGTTGACCCTATTGATTATTGGCGAACCTAGCTCACTGATCCCAGGCCTTCTGCATTTCCCACACAATATGTAGTTTCTTAGATAGGAAGTAGCTGCTTGACACCACTGTCAGCCATGTTACTCCCTCTGGGGTTAACTTTAATGTCACCCAAAGACTCCTTCTTTTTCCACTCTCAAATCCTATTGGCTGTTATTCACATAGAACCCTCCCCTGCCCATCCCTCACACTGTGCAGAGACATCTGGAACTGAGCACTGCCTTTACAGATATACTCCAGTATCCATAGCCAGATGGGATCTGTCCAACAGACAAGAAGCCTCACCACAATGTTTAACGTATAAAGCTGTAAGGTAAAAAACAAAGAATGCTGAAAAGTCAATATTTAATAGAGGGAGGAAGTAGCTATCTTCCCCTCTTACAGGGATTTTAACAGAAATCAATTTTAGTGAGGCCTGAGATGTCTTATAGGGTTCCCGTTTATTGTTTTCAACAAATTAAACAAGTTTTTTCTATCTTGAAAAACAAAGATTGCTGGAAAGTGTAATTCCTTGGTGATGGCGGAAGTAGCTAACTTCTCCTACAAGGATCTCAATAGAATTCACTATAACTCCAGCCTAAGATTTAACTCCATATAAGGTTGTCATTTATATTTATAACCAGTTGTACAAGTATAGTTTAAAAAAAAACAAAGAATGCTGGGAGGTGTCATTCACCAGTGATGGAGGAAGTAGCTAACTTCTTTTTTTTTGTTGATTTTAATAGCAATAGGGCCTAACTCTGTATAGGGCTCCCATTCCTGTTTTCAACCAGCTTAACAATGTTCTTTTAAGCTAAAAGACAAGGAATTAGCTAGTAGGAAGTAGCTAACTTCTCCTCCTACATGGATTTCCTTAGGCATCTATAACTAGGATTCTATAGGAATCTTATTTGTGTAGCCAATCAGCTGGAAAACATTTTTGCACACTTTGCATATACTTCTTCCCAGAATTCCCTGTGGACCATGTAAGTCTTCTGCCTGTAAGTCTCCCAAGACTTTTTTGGTGCACTCCTCAAGGAGAAACACCCCTATGGATTCCAATAGAAATTAATACAACTGTATGTGTACCTTTCTGTAGGGTTCCTCTTATGTTTTCAATCAGTTAAACACAAAAACAGAAAATCATAGAAGGTGTAATGTGCCAGTAATGGAGGATGTAGCTAATTTCTCATGAAGATGAACAAAAAGCAGGGAATTCTGGGAAGTATAATTGACAGGTGAGAGATGAAGTAGCTAACTTCTCCTCCATGAATCCATATGCAGCATAACTGCAAGAAAAGAGAGGTAAGACTTCCCAGAGTTTTGTTCTCTCTGGAGCCATTCCCTCTATGTTGGGAAGTGTTTGTACCCCCCTTCCTTTCCCGGTGGTGACATCCTGTGCTGCACTCTTACCAGCAGTGACACCGGGACAGGATATTACACAACATTAGGTAATAATAGTTGACACTACTTGTGTTTCTGTTATGAGAGGGAACGTCCATTACAGCACGCTGGAGGTTTACAGATCACAAAGGTTAATTCTGTCATCACCTGCAGAGCAGCGCTCACCTCCTGATAATCTCAGCTCCAAGTCTACAGTAATATTATACTGATGATTACAATGATTCAGGAGCTGATCCATTATTATAGAATTAAAGCTAATTCCCCACAGAATCCACATCTGAGCTAATATACATACAGTGGTGCCTTAGATTACGAGCAAAATTTGTTCCGGGACCGCGCTTGTAATCCGAATCCACTCTTAAACCAAAGCAAATTTTTCCCATAAGAAATCACTGACATACAGACAATTGGTTCCACATATGATGATTTTATATTTTGAATAACACGTAGAACAGATGAAACAAACATTTAGAAACAGATGCATATGTGATATTATAAGTCACTGTACAGTATAGCAATCAGCATGTGGTGTATAATGTATAACTGCATAAACCTGATAACACAGCTGCAGATTGTAGATACAGGATGGAGCTGCAGATCCCCATAATGCAGTAGCGTAGTACAACAGGCTAGAATAGAGAAGCAGGGCTGCTGTCAGAGGTCTGTGTAGTCACATGACAGCAATGGGGAAGGGGTGTGTTCAGCATGGACCAATCAGGAAGTGAGAATCACAGAGCTGTGAGTGTGAAGGAATGAGCGGGGCAGATGTGGGCACATACATGCAGCACTCTCTGTGCAGGGAGAGAGGGGTTACAGCTATGGAGAGATTACCTCCACAGTCCTGTCCCCTGATGTAAGCCCCAGCCTGAAGTGTATCTGCTATGATTTGGAAGGTGAGGGAGACTTCCTGGGTCAGAGTACAGTGCTGTAGACCCTGCTATGCAGACCATGCCCCTCCCCCATTCCCCCTCCCACCCAGTACAGGGAGCTCTTAAACCAAAGCAATGCTCTTAATCCAAGTTACAATTTTGAAAACCTGTGAGCTCTTAAACCAAAATGCTCTCAATCCAAGTTACTCTTAAACCAAGGTACCACTGTATATATATATATCTGTCATCTGTTTAATAGCACACGGTGACAGCAGAGAAGAAGAGACTGCAATGAGAAAGAGCCTGCAGCTAGAGATTGCACAGAAGAAGAGACTGTGCCTAGGGACTGCACTGAGGAAGAGACTGCAACTATAGAGTGCACAGAGGAAGAGACTGCAGCGAGGAAGAGACTGCACCTAGAGACTACACAATGGAAGAGAATGCACCTAGAGACTGCACAGAGAAAGAGACTGCAGCTAGAGACTGCACAGAAGAAGAGACTGTGCCTAGAGACTGTGCAGAAGAAGAAACTGCAACTAGAGACTGCTCAGAAGAATAGACTGCACTAGAAACCACAGAAAAAAGAGAATGCATGCAGTGACTACACAAAGGAAGAGACTGCACAGAGGAACTTCACCTAGAGACTGCACAGAAGGACTGGGCAGGAGAGGGAAGTATGATTACATGATAGTCTCTATACTGCGATCTCTTATAGACATTTGGGTTGCAGGCAGGGAGCACTGGGCCTGGTAGAGGAGCAGGCACCAACCTGCAGTGACAGCCGCCCTGGGAGCTCCATGGAGCCAGTGCACACACGTCCTGGGGTTTACACACAACAAGTGCCCTGAGAACCTTCAGATCTGCTGAGTCGGCAGGAGGATGAGGATGGTAACACGTCTGTGCAGACACAACACCCAGGACACACAAAGCTCTGCATCACACAGGCAGCGCAGACAGTGCCCGGGGCAGCCGCAGTCTCTTCTAGGAAGGTTTCCAGGCTGCAGAGTTATCTCTGGTGTCATCACATCTACGGGGGAGCATCACACAGCTTTCCTACTGCCCAGAAAGTCTCTTTAGAGAGGTGGTCTTATAATGATATACAATACAGTGCTGGTATACATAATGTACCACAAACTGCCCATATAGTGCCACAAAACTAGCATATAGATAGGACCATACAATGCATATACAGTGCCACACACTGCCCATATAGTTCCACAAAACTAGCATATAAATAGGGTCATACACTGTGTATGGGTTTTGTATGGTCCTATTTATATGCTAGTTTTGTGGCACTATATGGGCAGTGTGTGGAACTGTGACACACTGGCACTAAATGGGCAGTGTGTGGCACAGTGACACACTGCCCATATAGTGCCACATAGTGATCATATAGTGCCGCAAAACTAGCATATAAATAGGACCATACAATGCCCATACACAGCGACACACTGCCCATATAGTGCCACATAGTGGTCATATATAGTGCAACAGACAGCCCATATAATGCCACATAATGATCATTTATATAGTGCCACACACTGCCCATATAGTGCCACAAAGGTACCATATAAATAGGACCATACAATGCCCATATAGTGCCACACACTGCCCTATCAGCCCTGTGGGGCTCCCGCTATAGACCCTGCACTTTTGCTTATCATGTGATGTGTGCATCATTCTGTGGCACAGTGAGGGACTATGGAGGGCACAAGGTTTGGCGGTGACACAGATCAGTGTCATCAGACGTTCATCTTGTTCCTTTCAAGGCCAGAAACGTGCTGGAAAATACAGATCACACTGGAAATGCAGAACTGGAAACATCTCCATGCGACATGGTACGACCTGCTACTCAGCACGGGTGCAAATACTTCTTGGGTGTATATTCTACATAACAGAAGATTTATCTACCATTCAGGGTCTACCTATCTACCTTTCTACCTATCTCTATGTTTCTTTCTCTTCACCACTCACAGGGGCTTTTACACACCCTGATAGGAAGTAGTCACTTGGTGGGAGGAAGTGTAGCGTCAGTTTCCCTCTGGTTCTCTAGGGAGGAGGACACACAGAACAGGCATCCCTGCTGAAAGTAGCCAGGGCCTGGCTCTGCCAGGACCCCAGTCTGGGACAGTCCGTAGTGTGATCCAGTGTTAGTCTCCATATGTGTATATAGCAGTATAAAGTATAAAGACATATGTGTATATAGCAGCCAGAGACTTTCACTTCTTCTATACTAACTCTATCTACCATGCAGTGCTAGATCCCAACAGGAGGAGATCATCCCAGCCCACGCTGTGAACCACTCTTAACAGTGCAGGGCAGTCTCCTAGCTACAGAGGAACTGACCCGGATAGATCAAAGCAACCGTACGAAGGTCTACATACTCGCAGCGCAGGTGACACAGGATAATACTGGACAGCTGTGTTGTTGGGCATAGAAGTTAAAGTCTTTTAAAGGAATTGTCCTCTTTCATTTTCCCCTGTCTACCCTGTCTCATCCATTTACCATGCATATATCACATAAAAAAGTGGACTGCCCCTTTAAGCCATCTCTAGCACCCGATGAGTTAATGACATTAGGCTATTAGACGTTATTTAGGTCCCTTCCCCTTTAATTCTTGCTTCCGTCTAGGTGTGACCGCTTTCCCATTATCGCTGCTCCCACCTAAAGCCACAATTTCTCCTGAACACAATTGTGGGTCGTTTAGGAGAATGATAGGTGTGATGTCACATGACCCGGTGCCTCCGCCACTCTCACATCAAATCCCATGTGACCTCCACAGCTGTTACAATGTAATTTCTAAAGAAAAATTCTTTCCACACATTTCCTGCCAGATTATTATAAGAACTACAAGTGAATTGTTACATCAGAGGTGACAGAATTAGCTGTCAGTAGTCAGGCCGATTAAATTTAGAATTAGGAGTCAGGCCGATTAAAGGGCAACTCCACCCTAAAATGTATTTATATATGTGCACAATCAGCATATGTTTGAAGGATAGGAAACAAAGGACACATAGTGACCATATAAATGATGCCTCATAGTGACCATATAAATCATGCTACATAGTGGCCATATATATCAGGGGTACTATTGTCTGGTGAAGGTCCGAGCTGAACATCAGTAGTTAACGTGTTGTTTTGTTAATTTTTCACAAACATTGTTGAACTATTTACATACAGAATTGATGCTTATTAATGGGAAAACTGGCATTTTTTCTATCTCACCGGCCCTTACATAGTCCCCCTGTGCTCTCCCCATAAGTATATAGCCTCTGTGCGCTCCCCCAGTAGTATATAGCCCCCCTGTGCACTCCCCCAGTAGTATATAGCCCCTCTGTGTGCTCCTCCAGTAGTAAATAGAACCCCTGCGTGCTCCCCCAGTAGTATATAGACCCCTGTGTGCTCCCCCAGTAGTATATAGTCCCCCTGTGCGCTCTCCCAGTAGTATATATCCCCCTGTATGCTCCTCCAGTAGTATAAAGCCACCCTGTGCGCTCCTCCAGTAGTGTATAGCCACCCTGTGCGCTCCCCCAGTAGTATATAGCCTCCCCGTGCACTCCCCCAGTAGTATATAGCCTCCCTGTGTGCTCCCCCAGTTATATAGTCCCCCTGTGTGCTCCCCCAGTAGTATATATCCCCCTGTGCGCTCCTCCAGTAGTATATAGCCACCCTGTGCGCTCCCCCAGTGGTATATAGCCCCCGTGTGCTCCCCCAGAAGTATATAGCCCCCCTGTGCACTCTCTCAGTAGTATATAGCACCGTGTGTACTCCCCAGTAGTATATAACCCCCCTGTGCGCTTCCCCAGTAGTATATAGACCCCCGCTTTGTGCTCCCCAGTAGTATATAGCCCCCTATGTGCTCCCCCTCCCACCCCTCCCATATAGCCCCCCTTTGCGCTCCCCCAGTAGTATATAGACCCCCGCTTTGTGCTCCCCAGTAGTATATAGACCACTTGTGCCCTCCCCCTCCCATATAGCCCCCACAAGAGGCCGCTCTACCCTTGTCCTGGGACCGGCACTCCAGTGACGTCACTTGAGTGCTGGCACCAAAGCAGCCTCTTGTGAATGCTGCGGCCACAAGAGTGACTGACAGAGAGGAAGTCAATGGCTCCCTCTTTGTCAGTGCTGCTGCACGGTAACTATGAGCGCTCATATTTACTGTGCAGAGCTTAACCGCGTGGGTGGTGGTGGGGGGGGGGGGGGAGACCCTGCAGGGGTCCGGACAGCTGGCCTTCGTGGTCCGTGTTTGGACCGCGGACCGCCAGTTGAAGACCACTGATATATATAATACTACACAGTGACCATATAAATGATGCTACATAGTGACCATATGTGCTGTCCCACCACGGGTGTTCCTTATATGGAACCTGTCAAAAAAGCCTTTTCGCTCCAAAGTCAGGTGGTGATGAAGATATTTATTGGTTTCGCCACCAGATGTCAGTATTTTGTATTTAAGCTGCCATATATATGTTGCACAGCTGTAGTAAACAGAGGGTTACTGTTTTATTGTACATTTATTATTTATTATTTATTATCCTTTCTACCTATATCTATGCTTCTTTCTCTTCACCACCACTCACAGGGGCTCTTACACACCCTGATAGGAAGTAGTCACTTGGTGGAAGGAAGTGTAGCCTCAGTTTCCCTCTGGTTCTCTAGGGAGGAGGACACACAGAACAGACATCCCTGCTGAAGTTAACCAGGGCCTGACTCTGCCAGGACAGTCCATAGTGTGATCCAGTGTTAGTGGAGTAAAGACACGTGTATGGAGCAGCCAGACACTTTCACTTCTTCTATACTAACTCTATTCACCATGCAGTGCTAGACCCCAACAGAAGGATAAGTTGGAGCTCATCCCAACCCACGCTGTGAACCACTCTTAACAGTGCAGGGCAGTCTCCTAGCAACAGAGGAACTGACCCGGATAGATCAAAGCAACCATACGAAGGTCTACATACTCTATCTCGCAGCGCAGGTGACACCGGATAATATCGACACTCACCCTGATAGGACGGGTACCCCGACACTGCAGGGCAGAAGGTGGTTGAGTGAAACATGGACACAAGTATTCTTCTCTCAATTATCTCTCTCTCTCAAGTTTCCCTGGGTTGGGATTCTCATGACAAACTCCTCTCCTCTTCTCTTCACTGCTCAACACTAAGCTACACAAACATTGCTACTCTACCTCAGCACTTAAAGTATCTCCCAGCACAGATTCCGTGAACACAAGTCTGTACTAAAGAAGTTATCTATTGCCAAGATATCCTGTATCCTAAGAGACTGTTAGTAAAGCCATTATATTTATTTTACTGGGACTCAGTCATGATTGCACTAGCACCTACACCTATCGGCTATATTCTCCTTGGATCATTTTCCCCTTTCTGTGGGTGGCGGTACCGACAGTCCGGGTGGGCCATCTCTCCACTCTGGACCACTGTGACAAGAGCCCAAGGGACCCATTCCAGCCCGGCAGGTCACCGACCATTGGGGAACAGTACAGCCAACCCTAACATAAAAGTAGGTATACCACCCAACCTGTGTGCTGAACTAGCACTGGCGTCACAACATTACCATCACTGGCAGGGCTGTACTGCACTACCAACCACCATAGAAGTGGCGTCACAGCTAACACCCCATGTACCCTGTTGTGCCATTCCCATCATCAGGCTTGATATGACACAGGCCCTGGATACAGCGGATACATTTGGCGCGCTGACGTTATCTGATGTTTATCGGATTTCTGCACCGGGTTCCAGTTTAGCAGCTTTGTTCATTTCCATGTATTCTGGATGATGAAGCAGTGTGTGTGGGGCGCTCATGTAGGTGGCTTATAACAAACACGTGCGCACTCATCACAGCTCTGCTGGATCACCATGTACACTGATATATATATATATATATATATATATATATATATATATATATATATATATATATATATATATATATATATATATATATATAGCATTAACTCTTCAGGGTCCCCAGAATGGCAATTATGGTGCGTAGAAGTATAGATAGATATGGTATAAAGAAGGCTGAAAGCTCCTCTCCCTGTCAGAAAAACACTTCACTTCCCAGCAGGGCAGCAAAAGTGAGCGCAGGAGCCTGACCACTATGTGTGTACCCTTAGAACAGGCAAGTGAGGCATCTGCCTAGGGCCACACAGTTAAAGGACACCACAGAGATCGGAGATCAGTATGTGATGCCGTCACTTCCGCATGTTATCTGGATCAGCGGCATTGATACTATAAATCTTGCCATGATTGTGTCAGGTTTGGCGCGACCAGTCATCCCATCGCTACATACATGTTTATTCACTGCAGGCGTCCAGTTTGTCTTTTGTTGCTGTTTCCTTGTATTGTGTTGTTTCCTGTCAGTTCTGCACCTGCGGCTCCCCCATCTGATGTAAACACAATGCACCTGCCACATGCAGGGTCTACGGGGAAGGGGGTTCAATGCAGTGCTGAACCTAAAAGGGAGCAATGTACTAACACTACACTGGCAACATGAGGAGGGCAAGCCCTGCAACATGAGGACTCCAAACCCTGCAACATGAGAACCCCATGCACTGCAACATGAGGACTCCAAACCCTGCAACATGAGAACCCCATGCACTGCAACATGAGGACTCCAAACCCTGAAACATGAGAACCCCAAGCCCAGAAACATGAGAACCCCAAGCCCTGCAACATGAGGACTCCAAACCCTGCAACATGAGAACCCCAAGCACTGCAACATGAGGACTCCAAACCCTGAAACATGAGAACCCCAAACCCTGCAACATGAGAACCCCAAGCACTGCAACATGAGGACTCCAAACCCTGCAACATGAGAACCCCAAGCACTGCAACATGAGGACTCCAAACCCTGCAACATGAGAACCCCAAGCACTGCAACATGAGGACTCCAAACCCAGAAACATGAGAACCCCAAGCCCTGCAACATGAGGACTCCAAACCCTTCAACATGAGGACTCCAAACCCTGCAACATGAGAACCTTAAGAACTGCAAACCCTGCAACATGAAAACCCCAAGCACTGCAACATGAGGACCCCCTCAAGCACTGCAACATGAAGACCCCAAGCACTGCAACATGAGGACCCCAAACCCTGCAACATGAAGACCCCCAAGCACTGCAACACGAAGACCCCCAAGCACTGCAACATGAGGACCCCACGCACTGCAGCCTTCAGATCACAAGTATCACAACTGTGGCCAAATGCACTGCAATCTGGGGACCACAAACACTGTAACAGTCCAAGCCCCACACGGTAACCCTGCATCAGTGAAGACCACAACTTCTGCAATAACAGAGGCTGCATGCACTGCAGAGCGGACACTGGAGGCACTGCACCCCCAATGCTCTAGCCCCCGCCTCTGCAGTGCACAAGCATCAGAGTACATATTCCCTAGGACGGGTTATCACTAAATGTTATATTATAGACTATTACACTACAGTGATCCTGAGCTGCCCAGACATGTATACTGCTTAGTGTGTGCCAAGGTGCAAAAACGTCCCAGACTGGTATAATACTGATCGTCAACAACACTGGTGCAAGTATATAGCGCTATATACATAATCAGTATGCTGCAACACAGTGTGCTCTCATCCACTCCCCCTGAATGTGCAGCTTTTCAGTGGGGTTTGGTCCTGTACATTATAAGCTTTATAATATCCTGGCCTCTCCATATATCATATTATTATTATACGGCCCAAAATCTAGGTCAGCGAGAAGTTTATGACCTGGAAGATGATCTGTTATTGTTATTATAGATGATGAGATAAACCCAATAATTATGGCGGTGACCCCATTATAGCTGGGCCAGACCTGTCAGGTGACTATTATATAAGCTGACTATAATTACCGGCCAGGCCGGTGTACTGGGCACCGCTCTGGGTCATTGCTAGAAATTTCCTGTAAAATTAAGTGTAAGGCGAATTCACATGCAGCATATTTGTTGCGGAAATATCAGCAATTCCATAGAGATGAATTAATATGGTGACAAAGCCGGCCTCAGAGGAGCGTAATATGGTAAGATCCTGGCCCACAGGTCTAGTGTTGCAACACTACACTCTCATTGTGACTACTGCAGTGTTCTCCAACCTGTGGCTTTCTGTCCATTGTTAACTACAACACCCATCATCCCCTGATGTGTGGCGCCTTAACAGTTGCAAAACTTCAATCCCATCATCCTGACAGCCCACACCAAAACTTCAACTCCCATCATCCCGACAGCTTACACCAAAACTTCAACTCCCATCATCCCGACAGCGTACACCAAAACTTCAACTCCCATCATCCCCACAGCTTACACCAAAACTTCAACTCCCATCATCCCGACAGCGTACACCAAAACTTCAACTCCCATCATCCCCACAGCTTACACCAAAACTTCAACTCCCATCATCCTGACAGCGTACACCAAAACTTCAACTCCCATCATCCCCACAGCTTACACCAAAACTTCAACTCCCATCATCCCCACAGCTTACACCAAAACTTCAACTCCCATCATCCCGACAGCGTACACCAAAACTTCAACTCCCATCATCCTGACAGCGTACACCAAAACTTCAACTCCCATCATCCCCACAGCTTACAACAAAACTTTACCTCCCATCATGTCCAGCTGGCCTGTATATCTAATGTAACCTAGTCATAGGTTGGGTCACCATAGGTCACCAATCTAGTGCCTCAGGGGGTTACTACACTCAAATATCATTGCAGCCTTGACAAACTCTGCTCTGCTACATCAGGCTATGGTGATAATTCCGGTGCTCGTAGCAGCTGCACAGACGTCACCATCAGTGTGACAGCGCGGAGGCTGCAGGGTGATAATGGGGACGCTGTTATTTCCCATTATGTTTTGCTGTTACTATGGGTCTTACATAAGGTCTTAACCGTAAAGTGTCAAGGATTGTGACAGAGGAAGTGAGGACAGGACGCCAAGATATAAGCAGGAGAGTAGCCAAGCCCCACTGGGGGCTCAGACCAGACTGACCCCCGTGTATATCCGCGATCCTCTGTATCCGGGAAGAATAATACATTTCCCTGGACATACATATTAATTGATAAAAAAAAAGGAGGTATACGTAGTCAGCCCCGCCCCCTTCCTTTGATTGTTTGATACCACTCGTCAGCTGTCAGTGTACTCTCTGGTGTGTCATTAGTTCTTGGCCCCTTCCTTTGCCCCCGTGGTGGTTGTTAGTTAAAGGGGTATTCCAATAAAAAATAACAGGATAGGGGACAAGTAAGAGATTGCAGGGGATCCGACCTCCATACCCGCCGGCAATCTTTGTACTGCCCCCCGGCTCCTTTGTTTTGAAATAGAGCTGTGGGAACGGCATGAGACCTGCAGCTCTGTTCATTCCTATGGAGCAATCGGAGAGAGCCGAGTACAGCACTCGCTTCTCTCCTGGATTCCTCTAATGAGAATGAATGGAGAAGATAGGCGTGGGGGGGTTCAGAGATCGCTGGGGGGTACGGAGGTCGGATCCCCCGCTATCTCTTACTTGTCCCCTGTCCTGTGGATTCGGAACAAGTTATTTTTTTCTTGGAAAACACCTTTAAATGGTCGATAACTTCCATGCGATCTTCAACATACTTCATCCCATTTACCAAAAGTGAAAAGCATCCCTTGACCATTATGTGTCACCAATCTCTGCAATCTACTCTCCACTGCCTGTTATCAGGGGATTTCTGTCTCTAGTGACAAGCAGAGCAGGACAGATTACATCAAGAGGACAGAGCTGAGCATGTGCTGTGTGCAAGAGAGGGAAAGAAAGCCTGAGCTGTTTATCTGCAAGCTGAGCCAGTCTGCCTGCTGCATATGATCCACAAAGGTAAATCAAGGCTTCCCTCTCATCTCTGACCACCCAGAAAGCTCAGGGCAGCTGTCCATTGTGTAAATAGCAGTGTATTTACTGCTGTAAGTCCATAGTGTTGCAGTGTAATCTTCCCTTTCAACACTTTAGCGTCTCAGAAGCAGCAGCTCAGTGCTCAGGGTAACCCTGCCATTGCTGCTGCTGTTTCTTTCCTTTTTGCACACATAGCCCCTTGCAGACTCAGTGCATCAGTAACCCTTTCTCCCCCACATGCCATCTATAGTAGTGTTCTGTGCAAATCAACCCACAGCACAGTGCACTCTGCCGATTCTTGTGCAGTGCTCTGAACAGGCACCTGGATGTTGTCAGCCCCATCAGTGTCCTGAAGTTGTCAGCCCTTCCATTTTGTATACGGTTATAGTCTTGACTGATCTCACGTCTTAGCCATGGCCTCAGCACTATGTCACAGCCGAGGCAATAAGCTCAACATAGAGGAATCAGCTTGATCTCCAGTAACGCTGTAACTTGATCATCTCAGGGTGTTGTCAGACAAATAGAAAAAGGGAGGAAGACATCCAGTTCTTGTCTGTGGGCCTGTCCCTACATCTTCTTATCCTGAGCCCAGAGCCCCGGGGGCCCCTTGTTGGCTCGTTCCTTCCTGGGAGCAAAACACCGTCAAGCACACGGCATAGAGGAAGAGGATCTGAGGAGAACACAGGCAGGAAGCCAAACAGCCTACAAAACCTGTGATCACAGAGTGTTCTGCCCCCAGGGAACCCGCCTCATACATATTCACTGTACTGTTTGCTGTAATAACTTATTTTACATATACAAAGACAACTATCATCAAACTGCTGTTGACGGACCCTCTGGAAACACAAAAGAAGACTTTAATGGAGTGGGGTATACAGGTTACCCCAGTGTCTTCTGCTGAGCTGCATTATCTACGAATAAAAATAATTATGGTGAATAGTGAGTGCAGCTCTGGAGTATAATACAGGATGTAACTCAGGATCAGTGCAGCATAAGTAAAGTAATGTATGTACACAGTGACACTACCAACAGAATAGTGAGCGCAGCTCTGGAGTATAATACAGGATGTAACTCAGGATCAGTGCAGGATAAGTAATGTAATGTATGTACATAGTGACCCCACCAGCAGAACAGTGAGTGCAGCTCTGGAGTATAATGTAACTCATCAGAACAAGATAGATAATGTACCCAGTGAAATTAGAGGCTGTTGATGTAATAACTGCTCAAGGTTCCTCCTGCTTGGTGTGTAGCTGCTATAGATATATATTGTGATTGTATGCTTCTAGGGAGAAATCACATACCTTGCCAAATAGCAGTGATAAGAGATATGTGATGCTGCACCTTAGTTTGTATTCAGAGTCAAGACTGTTCACCAATTGTCTGCATAGTGACAGATTATTATATCGTCACCCAAGAGGTGCTGCAGCAGCAGTCACTGTTCTCACCACTACTAATATTAATAATCCCGCATGGGCGAGTGATCGATAGGAAAGGTCACGGCAGCCGCATGAATGAGCTGGCTGACATTTCATACATGTAAATCTTGTCCTGTGATTCATAATGATGTGTAATACACAGAGCTATAGATTGGCAGGAGGAATATTTACCGTCATTGTCGCCTACAGACACCGGAGGACGCCATTTCTGATCACCCTGAGATGGTGACTGCACTGAGCTGTGAGTGGCTCAGTATCAATATTATACTGATGTATAATATCATTAACATTATACTGCCATGATTAAGCCATAATGTGGTTATAATACTGCTACGATACTGCTATAATATTGTTATAATACTAGAGAGGGAGGCAATGGGTAGCCAGCACTATGGGTAAGGCTGGGTTCACACTGCGATTTCAGCATCCGTTTAACGGATCCGTTTTTTTTAACGGTCAAAAAAGTAGTGTCAACAGTACTTTATTGTGTTTTTTTTTTTTAATAATGGAAGTCAATGGATCAAAAACGGATGCACACAAATGCATCAGTTTTTTGCAATCCGTATTTTGCAAAAACGGATCAATTAAACGGATGCTGAAAACGCAGTGTGAACCTAGCCTAACACAGGCAAACGGGTACAGTCCAATCACTTGCAGCTGCCACAAACCAAAAATTAGACCCAGGGAGGTGCACAGCAGGAAACGCAGCAAAGACGTACGGTATAAATACTGGTAAATACAGAAGTGGCACTCACCGCTTCCGGTCGAAAATCATCTTTATTGGGAATGTGGAACACTCAGCATGAGATGGAAAAAGCAGGTAGGGTTACTGATCAACGAACGTTTTCGCGATCAGCCACACTTCGTCAGGTTGAGGACAAAACCTGACGAAGCGCGGCTGATTGGGAAAACGTTAGTTAATCAGTGACGCTACTTGCCTTTTCCATCTTCCCCCTTCCATGCTGAGTATTCCACGTTCCCAATAAAGATAATTCTCCGAAGCGGTGAGTGCCACTTCTGTATTTACCAGTATTTATTGTTCTAATACTGCCATAATGTGGTTATAATACTGCTACGATACTGCCATTATGTGGTTATTAATACTGCTATAATCTGCTATAATGTTCTTATAACACTGTCATTATACTGCTTGAATACATACAAAGTATATGAAGGGCATTTAATAATGTAGTACAACACCACTCCAAAGGGCCCAAATAATACTAGCAGGATAGGTACCACACAACCGGCAAATAATACTGCCATAGAGTGCACACGTAATAAAGCCAAAAAAAACCCCACATAACTGCACTACCATAACAGCGTACAAATAATACCACTAGTGTCAGATAATGTTACCATAGACAGTGCAGATGGTACCATTATTCAGCCAATAAGACTGCCATACAGTACTTACATATTACTGCAACACATCATCTACATCAGGGATGGGGAACCTACTGCCCTCCAGCTGTTGTTAAAGAACAATTCTCATCATGCCTGGACGGACAAAGCTTTAGGTTCTCTATCCCTTGTCTACATATCAGTACTATAAAGAAGGCAGATATTGCTGTTATATGGATCAATATAACAGCATCCCACAGTTCCCTGCCTTAGCCCTATGTCTTAGTACCCAGGCCAAGGCTTCCTGGCACTATAGGCACATCCCCCCCCCCCCCAGCACATGCAGGCACCACATCCAGCACAGATGGCTCATGATAAAATAGGGAACTGCTGTGATTAATAACGCCCTGATGTGTCTGGCGTCTGCTGGAAAGTACCAGGTTTTATATCAGAGGAAAGAATATTCTGGGACTTTTAATAGAAACAATGAGTAAGAGCAGGATCGGCACCCAGTGCCACACCAATATTTGTGCCAACACTTCACCTATTATCCAGCTTCCTAAACATCAGAGGGTGAAATGTCGCCTGTCATGTGACTCACATCCCAGCACCCCTGGATACTTAGGGGGAGATTTATCAAATTGGTGTAAAGTAGAATTGGCTTAGTTGCCCCTAGCAACCAATCAGATTCCACCTTTCATTTTCCAAGGAATCTGTGAGGGATGAAAAGTGGAACCTGATTAGTTGCTAGGGGCAACTGAGTTAATTCTACTTTACACCTCTTTGATGAATCTCCCTCTTAGGCTGCATTCACAAGTTTCGTGTTCCGCGTAAAACACGGACGTGGAATGCCTGTAACGGACTCTCCCTGCCCGGGCAGCATCTATGGTAAGACGCTGGGAGCGGGGGAACTGTACTCATATGCGCCGTGCTGTAATGAATCAGCCGTGCGGTGCATTACAGCGCGGCGCATATCTGTACAGTTCCCCCGCTCCCAGCGTCTTATCACAGATGCTGCCCGGGCAGGGGAAAGTCCGTTACAGGCATTCCACGTCCGTGTTTTGCGCGGAACACGGAACTTGTGAATGCAGCCTAAGGGCCAGTTCACACTGAGCAAGATCGTTGGAATCCCACCGTGCGCAGTGTGCTGCCGTAAGTGAATTGAGAGGGCGCGTGCTCGTCCGCACCCTCTCCTCTCCGCTCAAAGAACTAACATGTTAGTTCTTTGAGTGGAGAGTGGCGGCAAAGGACAAGCGCGCCCTCTCCATTCACTTACCCCCGCACACTGAGCACGGCGGGAATTCCGACGATCTTGCTCAGTGTGAACTGGCCCTATGAGTGCAGAGACCTGGTTCAGTTAGGTGGGTGTGTGTGTGTGTGGGGGGGGGGGGGGCTAACCCTCTGAATTAGGGTCCGTGCACACTACGGAATTCCCGCGTATGATCCGTGGCGTATTACGTTGTTCGTACCCGCACGCAGCAGCGCGCATCTCCGCTCTTGCCGTAGACACTGTTCTATGCCCGGGCGGATTCCACATTCCGCCGTAAGACGTGGCATGTCAATTCTTTAGGTGGAATGCGGAATCCGCCCGTGCAGAGAATAGTGTCTATGGCACGGACAGAGATGCGCGCTGCAGCATTCGGGTACAAGCGACGGAATCCGCCGTGGATCATACGTGGGAATTCCGTAGTGTGCACGCACCCTCATGGGAAATTATCCTACTCAGAATAGTTGAAGCCATAGCCCTCCATTTCTCCACTATGGATGGGTGAAAATTCAGTAAAGAGAATAAATTAATTGAGTTCCCTTCCAACCACATGTTTTGACATTGGACAGCCCATGGTGTACGTTCTTACACGGGACTGCAGGTAACACAATACACACACCGTGCAGCCCCATAGGTGAATGACATACTCATCTGCGCTACACCTGTTAGCATCTCACATGGATACAGCTGGCACCCCTGGGCTGATTACAATGAGTCGGTTTTGCATATGGCCGCTGTGCAGTAAAGTCCCTGACAGGACCGGCTCCTGGACATCTTCCTTCCTCTTTCCTTTGGGGGTTTCACAATTGTTCCTTTGATTCTTACACCAGGATTTATTAGAGGGGAACTGTGATGCGGCTGCGTAATTTTACATCAAAGACTTAATGGCGGCCTTCATCTAGTATTATTAGAGGGGAGGATAGAGGACAGGTCAGGACTGTAACTACAAGGCTCACAGAGCACAGATATACATGAAAAACAGAACTACTCCTGTCCTGCATCCAACTATACTATAAAACTGATTGCAGCTCTGAATGGGGTTTAGAAACCTACAGATAACAGGTGAATGTGTAGCTCACAGAGCATTGTCTACACTGGATACGACTGTATCACTTCTCAGCTGAGAGCAGGACTAGCTATATACAATGTATCTGTCAGGAGAAAAGCCTGCACAGCTCACAGAGCATTGTCTACACTGGATACAATTGTATCACTTCTCAGCTGAGAGCAGGACTAGCTATGTACAATGTATAAGTCTGAGGTCCAGGCTGTTTAGCTTACAGAGCATTGTCTACACAGGATATGACTGTATCACCTTTCAGCTGAGAGCAGGACTAGCTGTGTTCAATGTATCAGTCTGGAGACAAGGCTGTAGAACTCACAGAGCATTGTCTACACTGGCAACAACTGTATCACTTCTCAGCTGAGAGCAGGACTAGCTATGTACAATGTATCAGTCTGGAGACAAGGCTGCAGAGCTCACAGAGCATTGTCTACACTGGATACAATTGTATTACTTTTCAGCAGAGAGCAGGACTAGCTATGTACAATGTATTAGTGTCCAGGATATTTAGCTCACAGAGCATTATCTACACTGGATACAATTGTATCACTTCTCAGCTGAGAGCAGGACTAGCTATGTACAATGTATCAGTCTTGGGTCCAGGCTGTTTAGCTCACAGAGCATTGCCTACACTGGATAAAACTGTATCACTTTTCAGCAGATAGCAGGACTAGTCATGTACAATGTATTAGTGTCCAAGATATTTAGCTCACAGAGCATTGTCTACACTGGATACAATTGTATCACTTCTCAACTGAGGTTTTTCTTTTAGCTAATTTATTAATCAGATTCATGTGTAATTATTTTTCGTTTTTACGCAACACATTGCACAGCAGTACTCCACTCCTAGCCTGCCATAGTTTTTAGTTAAGTTGCTTTAGCCAAAAAAACTGCAAGTTTCATCAAGGCCAGTGCGCCTACTGATATTTTTTCGCGTAAGGTCCCCTAAGATGCAGATCTTGTCCTTATAGGCGGATTACACTTTATTACAGGTCAGGCTGATATAAGGCACGGTTGTCATCTCCTCCATCATGGCCGCCTTCGGTGCACAGACCACAGGCTGCTGCTACACTCGAAATTCTTTCTTGACTTAAAGCTGTAAATCCTTCACTTCAGGGAGAAGCCTCTTTTGGTCTTTTGTGTCTGGAACGTTGGATTTACTTTGTCTCTTTGTCACAACTTGTCAGTCCGCTGGAAAAACTTGTTCTTCAGAAGCGCAGCTTTCACCTAATCCGCCCGTCAATCCTGCGGCCGGAGGCGGTGATAGAACCGGCAAGCGTCAGATCTCGGGCTCGGCGCAGTCACTATGGTCTCTGTCACATTCTTCAGATGATTGACAGGACTTTGTCTCTGATCTGAGTTTGGAGGATAAAAAAAGTTTTCCCAACGTAACTATTATGTATGAAACATGCCTGATGGCGAACTGTGCACGATACAGAGACGCTGCTATTGGATTACAGTAAATTGTGAGTTATGAATAAAGTTGTTTAGTTACAAAAAAAAAGGAAGAAGCATAATTTAAAAAAAGACAGACCCATCAACAGCTGCCTGTCAAGGTTTTTCATTTTTGTGATGGATTTTTGATTGATGGATCCATCAACAGCAGTTTGTTGAGGTTTTCCAAGTAGCAGTGGAGTTTTGTGATGGATGGATCCGTCAACAGCAGATGGTTTCCACTGAACACTGGCATTTTGGGACTGAGCAGCTTGCTTGTTGGTTGTCACCATGTAAGAGTAGAGTAAAAGAAATTTGTTTTTAAAGTAATTTGACAGTAATTTGTTTTTACCTTCAGGAAACCATCAGGAAAAGCCTTCACTATTTCCTGATCCCTCTATAGAGTATTATACCACCATATCCCCTTCATGTACAGTGCCATCCTCTCCTCCTCGTGTACCGTGCCACCCACTCCCCCTCATGTACATCATCCAGTTTCTCGTGAGGGAGGTTGGGGGGGATTGGGCTGGCAAGGTCCGGGGAGAGCAGGGGTTGATTGGGGCAGGGTTTGGGGTGCTCGGCCACCCAGGCGGGCCGCGTTAAGCTGAGGGCCAGGGGGTGGAGGGGGGAATCGGGCGGCAGACAGCCCTGTGGTGAGGTCACGGAGCCGGGCAGATTTTAGTGTTGAGGTCCGTGGGGGGGGGGGGGGGGTAAGGGGGGCGGCGGGCAGCCCTGTGGTGAGGTCTGGGTTGAGGGGGGGCAGAGGCGGTGTGATCGGGCGGCGGGCAGCCCTGTGGTGAGGTCCGGGGGCAGCGGGCAGCCCTGTGCTGAGGTCTGGGTGGCGGGTAGAGAGGTGTGCTGAGGTTGCGGGGGTGCCGGCTCTCAACCAATCTGGAATCCCGGTCACTTTCCTGATGTACATCAGGAAAGTGCCTGTGATTCCAGCGCTCCCATAGACTTCTATGGGGGCGTCCGTTCCAGAATTCCGGATGAAAATAGGACAGGATCTAAAAATTCTGATTCTAATTTTTTCCGGAACGGACACCCTTTGGGAAAAATCCTGAAGGGTGTCTGTCACTAATGTAAGCCTATGGGTCCGGACAGATTTTACATGTGAAGGGGGCCTCAGATGTAGCAGAGCTGACTGCACCCTATTCTGCATCATCTGCACATTGTGATAATTCTTGGAGGAGGATCATATAGTAAATCACCTTCCATAGCTACAGAAGTTGATCATATTGAGACAAACTCAGCTCTGCTACATTGGACAATGTCAGCTACATTTCTATGTAATTTATGTCAGGAGGCATAACCGGCGCACATAACTATCCTGCCATCCGCTAATAAATCTACAGCAACAAGGAAGAATTATCATCAGACTAATGGAGCCGTAATTACCAGAGATGCGAAAACCAAAAATCCGGCGCCGCTTCTGCGCTGAGTGCAGTGACTCCCGCGTCACCATTAATGGAGACAGATGTGACATTTATGAGGAGGGCGCATTGTCCCAATGTGACCTGAAATCAGGGAAAAGAAAGAGTCTGTGTGTATACAGAGAGCTGAGATTGTTACATGTAGCAGAGATGAGTTTGTCACTTTGGATATCTGATTAGGATCTGAGGTGACACAATACAGAGTTCAATGTTCCCCAACCTGTTACATAATTACAACTCATATTATGTCCTGACAGCCTTCAGGTGTCAAGGAACTTTGCAGTACAACTCCCATCATCTCCAACGTTCTGTAACACAGTGACATCGATGATGCAATGAGACAGAGATGACACTTTCAGCTCTGCTACATGTAAACAGCCCTATGCATCTTTGCTTCTCTCTTCTTCATTTCACGCTTGTTTGTTTTACTCTGAAATATAAAGCAATAGGATCCTTTTGCTTCAAGGCAACAATTAACAAGCTGCTGTTGATGGATCTTTTTTATAAGTGCCTGTATTTAGTGCTATTAACACATACGGCTGACATGTAATGTTTTGCTGTGTGTTTAAGGATTTGTTCTACTATTGTGGTAGCCACATGAAGATTGCGCCATAAGCGGTGGCGAATGATCATGTGACTTTGCTAGTCACGCAACCATTGTGGGCTGGTTATGTCAATGTATGTTCTAGTACTCTCATCTGATTCTACCCACACGGCTTAAGGCAAGTTAGTCAGTTGACCTACGATTCATCCTATTGAAGTAAATCTGCTTTAGCAAATATACATGATGTAGCAGAGCTGAATTTGTTAACTCTTTGGATTACTCATAGCACTAAAGACACATAACACAGTAAATGAGCAGCGGCAGCTTTTGTTTTGTGCATCGTAAAACTTTCTATGAATTAAAACAATACAACAGGATTGTGTAGAGTGAAACGACTGATAATGCATGGTGCCACATGACCAGCACAGCTCTGCTATACCTCAAATTTAATTTTGAAATATCTGTATGTGTTGTGCCAGGTGACAAGAACAGCTCTGCTATATTTCAAGCTTAAAGTGTCACTGTCGTTTTAAATTTTTTTTTTTTTTTTTGCAGATATCAATAGTACAGGTGATTTTAAGAAACTTTGTAATTGGGTTTATTAGCCGAAAAAATGCATTTTTATCATGAAAAGCAGTTTGAAGCTCTCTGTCTTTATGGTTTTCTATGGAGAAGGGAGGGGTGGAGGGAGATGAGGCACCAAAATAGGACAACAAAGAGTTCATTTACAGCTACATCACCAGGCTATCTCCTCTGAAGTCAGAACTGAATACCATTTCTGAATACAGGCTTTTACACAGCTCCCACTGTGCAATCCTTTGTTCTCTGCTGGTGACTAATCTCCCTCCTCCCCTCTCCATAGAACAGACAGGGCTCGACTGATGTAAAAGAGTCGAGATTTCCTGATAATGAGCAGTGAATGAGAAAGAAGAGGATAGGGGGGAACCTCTTTTTGAATGCAGATAATGGCATATTTGCCTAATAAACCCTATTACAAAAATTCTTAAAATCACTTGGACTATTGATTTCTGGGGGAAAAAAACCCCAACGGTGACTCTTTAATTTTTTAATTACTCTATAACAATCTTAATGTGTACTTGTATATGATGAACTGTAGCACATTCTATACCCTTTAAGTATCAACATTACCCTACAGCTGCATGACAGCTATAATGGTGGCCATCATGGTTGTCACAAAGCAAGCTATAACTAAACACTTGCTAAAAGAATACGACTTAGGGGCGTCTAGGTGACTTGTTGGTTAATAACCGCCTAATATGGGAGTCTGTCGGCAAAAAATGGAAAGTTCATTTAAGTATGAATATTACTCAGTAGAAATAGGTACATTCATGATCACTGAGCTAAGTGTTAAAGTATCATGCTAGGTGACAACCACTGTATCTGTTAGTAGATACCAAATCATATTGGTTGTCATTATTAGAAGATTAAAAGGGGCTATCCTTAATAAGAAAGCTTAGGTTCTTTCTTCTAGAAACAGCGCTATTCTTATCGTCAGTTTCACTATATTATTGCAGCTCAGTTTCATTTAAAAGAGCCTAGTTGTAATACCAAAGAACAAGGACAAGACTGGCGCTGTTTTTGGAAGCCATGTTTTTCTACAACTGATTTACCCCTTTAAAGAGAAAAGCAGATGAGCCCTGATAAGATGGATAGATGGAAGAAATAAGAAGACTGGAGAGTCAGGATTTGGATACTGGGGCGGCTTCGGGAGGCTCATAGTAAGTGAAATCAGGAGACGTCACCTTGTTTTATTTGCAGGCTGTAAACAAAATACGAGCATTACTGTGTAAATCACGCGGCGCTCGTAAAGGGGTGCGCGACCTCCTGGAGTGACATTTACAATGGTGACTGATGGGCCGCAGGATTATAGATGATCTTAACAGAGGTCAGAACTCCAGGATCTGGTACAAAACTCCAAATCCTCTACCCTCAGCCACCACTAGGGGAGCTCAGGAGCTTACTGCATACTGTGTTATTCTTTAGCTCCCCCAGTGGTGGCGGCAGGAAGTGCAATTTTAATATATAATATTAACTTTTATCAGAACCTGGAGCTGTAATCCTTATAAAGATTATATATAAAGAATGCTGAGCCTATAGAGATTAAATAATATATTATACATTCTCTTAAAGGGACAGTACAACAATTCCCAAATGTAGATATCCTTGTGTTCCATGTTTAATGGTTCTCAGGAAAGCTAAATGACTCTCCTATTTCTGAAAATCATTGTATGGCACCTCCTAGACTGAATGGCAAGTTACACTTACATGTGGTCAAGAGATTTGCCAATACATAAGACCTTTAGGGTTCTAGAAAAGCTGGGTGATAACTTACTCAAAGGGATATCTCTGTACTAATCTATGCTAGGCTCTTGAATCTCAGTAATATGGGAATTTATAGCAACATAATAAGGCTATTTAGGACTCTAGGAAAGCTGGGTAGGAGCTGTAATGGAGGTCACAGTGAGTACCCAGCTTTCCTAGGAACACATAAGATGCCGTAGAACTGCTATATACTAGGACCGGGATCTAGGGAACCTGCGGACCTCCAGCTGCTGCAAGATCACATCTCCCATCATGTCTGCACAGCTATCCAGGCATGATGGGAATTACAGTTTTGCAACAGCTGGAGGTCCGCAGGTTCCTCAACCCTGTTCTAAAACGTGTCTCTCTACACATTTTGTCGGTCAGGAATATAGTTGGGATGATGGGGATCTGGATCCTTCCAACAGTCCAGGAAAGATCTGAGAAGAACATTAAAGTGGATTCATTATGGTGCATGTCGCCGGGCGTGAAAGCCGCATTATCTTACATTACAGGCAGGTAATGACCTCGGTAATTAAAGGAACTGTCAATATGGTTTAATGGCTGAGATGTTGTCAGAGGACAGGGCAGGGACTATGGGTATATACCGTATATTATTTTCTACAAAGCGTAATTACACATCAGGACAGTACAACTGATACATGACAGATAGCGGAGGATGGGTGTTATAGGAACGCTCTGTCGCTAACAATCAATGACCTTCATGGAACAGCCAACATCCTCATCGGATTCAATTATTTGTTTCATTTATTACTCTGTAGTGTAGTATAAAATATGTAACTACCTAGAAACCATCAACAAGCATGGTAACTGATCTTTGTTATTTTTTTATGTGTGAATACATGATACTCACTAACCTGACACTAAAGGGGTTGTCCAGGATTAAAAAAAACATAGCTGCTTTATTTATTTTTTTTTTTTTACAGCTCAGCTCTATTCACTTTAATAAAACTGCAATACCAGACGCAACCTGAAGACAAGAGTGGCGCTGTTTCTGCAATAAACAGCAGCCATTAGCTAAAGACAGCCTTAAGAGATCACGTCATCTGACCTGACTGTGATAAACTCCAGCATGTACGGGGCTTTGGCCTGCGCTGTCATTGTCCTACAATTGTAATAAAATAAATACAAAAAAATAAAATTACAATTCAAAAAGTTTACATTTTATTGCTGTAAAAAAATGATCAGTGACTCCTTTTCTTTCTAGCAGGATTGCAGCATGGGCATCGCCACAAATTCCACAGAAATTTAAGCAAATTTAATCATGTAACTCACAGATATTCCTGGAAACCAAATACCGGCCCTGCAATCCTGCTGCGCCAGTGTGAATGTAGAGATACAAAACACAACACACTCAGCTCTGCTACATCTGAGTAGCTTGTTCCATCGCTTTGGTCGTTCTTTTTCTATTTTGATGGAATTTCCTGCAAATGATTAAACAGAAATAATGTCCTGGAGACTTCATACATTTACAAAGCATTACAGCTAAAAACTGATTTATATTGTGGGACCCCGGCCACCACCAAATGCTTGGACCGTGTCCAGGGGGGTGGGCAGTCTCAGAAGGGATCGGGGTACAGGGGTTGTTGATGACGCAACAGGGAGGGGGCTCATATTGCAGAAAAACAGAAATATATAGATAGGGAGGTTGTTGTTTTTTTTTCATCCCCCTCCAAAACTGTTTTTAGGCTTGGGCTGAAGACCCCTGGAGTAGTTCAGTTCCTGGTATGTGATTGGTTACAGCTTTCCATTGGCGAATGCGGCTTCTTGGAACTGAGGAACAAAACTTCTAAAATAAGCCCTGAAAAGAAACAAATGGAGGGTTATTGATCAGAATATAATACAGGAGGTGCTAAGCTGAACTACAGCCGGGCCTAGAGAAGTCATAACCTTCAACACTGTCATGAAAGCACAGGATGAGGAGTGATCTGCTCTACTAACTTCTGTAGAGCAGGGTGCACCCACAGATAGTCTAGAGGGTTCTGAGGGCCATTGCCAAAACTAGTTGCTAAGCCCACCCCTTCTTACAGAAACGGCATCAACAGAACATTAGGGCACAGTGAAGAATAATCTGCTCTACTGATTTCTTTAGACCTGGTTAAAAAGGGATCTCCATTCCTCTAAGTGAGCTGGTTATTTGGCAAAACCTACTGCTAAACCCTGCCCCTGCTTAGGGAAACTATGTCAACAGAAATTAGGGCATCGTAATGGATGTGGGGATTAAAACTAATCTGACTTTTTCACTGGTTGGAATGGTGGTCTGCAGTCCTCTAAGCTGCTAGGCTACACAATATAACCTAATGCTAGCCCCACCCCTGACTGCTTTAAACAAAGGTACACCACCGAGTAAAACCGCCTCATATATACATATAGCTAGCCCCACCCCCCGCTTAGAGAAACGGTATCAACAGAGCATTGGGCATGGTGGTGAAACAAGTAATCTGCTCTACTAACATCCTCAGATCAAAGAACAGCACTGAGTGAACCAGGGGTCTGTAGACCTCTTAGCTGACAGGCAATAAAGTAAACCAATTGCCAGGCCCGCCCCTGCTTAGAGAGACGGTATCAAAAGAAAATTTGGATGTGATCATGGAAGAGGGTGGGGAATAGTGAGGAGTAACTGTCACTATGATTTTTTCAGTGTACATGGTTAGGTGGAACATAGGTCAAAAAAACCTTTAACATGTTTGGTCACAAAGCAAAACCAATTGCTAGGCCCACCCCTGCTTAGTGAATATGTATTTATAGTGCACTAGAGGTCATCGGTGAGGCACTTCAGGTGGCTGCACTTCCACCATTGTTCAGAATAGTTATAATAATCAAGACTCAATAATACAATACAATAATCAAAACTCAATGACAATTATAATAGGTTAAAAGAAAAGACTGGAAAAAAAAATGACTAAAAAAAGATGGATGAAGGCTACACTGTAGGATGCACTATGAAGTTCGATAGCATACACTGAAATCCCAGTCCTGTGAACTAAAGCAATGATAAGGTTAAGGTGAACTGGCAGGAGAAGCATCCTATTATACTGACAGGGAGTAAGCAAGGCGGTACTTAAAGCGCCATCACCTGACTGCACAGCCCAAGCCTTAATCCTATAAAAACCCTACACCTTACATACACCCCATACTGTGGAAACGTCTTCCACCTGCTCATCAGGGTAACAGAGTTCAGTGTCACATTAATAAGGAGAATTACAGATTTGTGAGACAAGAGCATTTCCACCTCGTAATAACAGGATTAGGAGCAGTAATCCCCGCAGCACCTGAAATAGGGAGTCATCTCGCCCGAGTACCACCCTAAATACTGGCGATACCCGCACCTTATACTGCAAGTAATGTCACTACCAAACACAAAAACTGCCAAAATATAGCTTTATAATAGGTATATTCTTATATATAAAAAGCAGTATTATAGTAGTTATATTCTTTTATACAGGAGTAGTATTATAGTAGTTATATTCTTGTATATAGGAGCAGTATTATAGTAGTTATATTCTTATATATAAAAAGCAGTATTATAGTAGTTATATTCTTGTACATAGGAGCAGTATTATAGTAGTTATATTCTTGTATACAGGGGGCAGTATTATAGTAGTTATATTACTGTATATAGGAGCAGTATTATAGTAGTTATATTCTTATATATAAAAAGCAGTATTATTGTAGTTATATTCTTGTACATAGGAGCAGTATTATAGTAGTTATAATCTTGTATATAGGGGCAGTATTATAGTAGTTATATTCTTGTATATAGGGGCAGTATTATAGTAGTTATATTCTTGTATATAGGAGCAGTATTATAATAGTTATATTCCTGTACATAGGAGCAGTGTTATAGTAGTTATATTCTTGTATACAGGGGGCAGTATTATAGTAGTTATATTACTGTATATAGGAGCAGTATTATAGTAGTTATATTCTTATATATAAAAAGCAGTATTATAGTAGTTATATTCTTGTATATAGGGAGCAGTATTATAGTAGTTATAATCTTGTACATAGGGGCAGTATTATAATAGTTATATTCTTGTACATAGAAGCAGTATTATATTAGTTATATTTTAATACATAGGAGCAGTATAATAGAAGTTGTATTTTACACAGCGAGCTGTATTTATATTTCTGTACATAGGTGGCAGTATATGGCACAGTATAACAGTAAATAGTGTACACAGGAAGCAGTGTTACAGTAGTAATTCCTGCACTGTTAATGGTAACAGATCTGTCTAAGCTGCGTAAAAGTGTCTTCAAGCAGATCCATCATGGCCGACGTCACTGGGTTTGTTTCACCTAATAGAGTACCATACTGTAGCTATTTCTTTCCTAATTTAAAGATTAGAGCACTTTTTCTTTTCTGCCTTTTAGTCTGATTTTCCCTTCAGCTTCTCCTCCTCACTTTTAGGTCTTATGTATATTGATCCTAACTGTAGATGTTTCTGCAATAAGCGGTGCTGCTCAGTTTACGGGATGTTACAGACATGAATGATCGCTGTATCAGGTACAGCTGGCGACTGACATCTCGTGACCAATCATATGAAACCACATAAAGTTCTGCCACATTCAGCTCTCAGTTACATATTCTTTTCTTCTTTGCAGATCAGTAGGCATGATGGGTAAACGTAGTGACTTTGATTGCATGGAGAGTGTTGGTTCCAGTGTTTCTGAAACCGCCACATCTGTTGTGAATGGATGAATCCAGGACAGACATGACAGAGGATAATAGAGCGGCAGGCCATGTTTGGGTGATCCAAGAGGTAAAAATCAGGTGACATATTTGCTATCTAGGCTACAATGTACCAAACTAGATCAACTTGTCTGCAATGTCAGACAAGTTGTTCTATGTTGGGTATATAGTGTCAACTTGGCTTCAATAGCTGAAAGATTAATAAGGTGTCCCTAATAACCCCGCATCATTGCAAACGACTTCTCACAAGGAAAGAGATCAATGCAGCTTGGATATATGGCATATATAGTCTGGAGTGATGAGCACCATTTCCCGCTGAACCATATGAATGGGTATGACTACCAGGTCTATATCTGTCCATATCCTGTGGGTGCACCACTGGGGCTCAATAAGCTGGTGTTGGCTGTGTCATGGTCAGGGAAATGTGTGAGGACTATTGGTGATCATACCACAACCCTGAATGGTGAACACTATAGGGACCTGTATAGTTGACCACCTGCCCCATATATTTAGGTCTTCCACAATGACAATTCCATGTTACAGCAGGAATATGGTCCGTGTCATGAGGCTTGGTCTACCAGGGAGTGGTTGGAGGAACACATTGATGATTTTCCACGCGGCTTTGGCCCCCAAATCCACCGTTACCCATTGACTTGTCTGGAATATTCTGGAAAGGGCTGTGAGATCTGTTCCTACTGTGGAGCTGCTGTAGCTGGCATGGGTTGAGCTTGGAGGATGTTCACTATCTTGTGGAATCTACTCCTTAACCTCTGCAAGTTAGATTAGAGATGATCGAACACTGGGATTTTGCAGGTTCGAGCGAATTCGCACCTTCTCGAACCTGCACCATTTGACTCCCGCAGTCTTCCCAGTCCGTGGGGAAGGAGGAGACAGCCCGAGTACCACCTGGAATTCCGGGATACAGCCTAGGTAATAGGCCGTATCCCAGAATTTCAGGCGGTACCCAGGCTGTCTCCTCCTTCCCGACGGACTGGGAAGGCACTGGGAATCAAATGCTGCAGGTTCGAGAAGGTGCGAGTTCGCGCGAACCTGCAAAATCACGAATTTCGATCATCTCTAGTTATGATGGCCCATTGAGCCGGCGGTCCACAGGCAGTGACCGTTCAGTGTGGACAGCTCTGGAGGTTAAAATTCCAATAATCCGGCATCCTTGTTATTCCTGAATTACTACATGATCATGAATGGGCAAGTGCTGGTGAGAAGCTTCTGCTACATGTCATGGATGTGATGAGGGAATAAATCACTGCTGATCTGGTCTAGGAGGGTTTTTTTTCAACATTTGTCGGATTAGCCAGCTTTCCACATGGTCAGTTATGGAATTATACTGTGTTAGTTCTAGATTAGGACTGTTGTATGTGAATGGTGAGGAACAGAAAATCCTTACATGTATCCAATCCTCCATTTTATTTGGGTCAACAGCAGAAGCTTGTTTCCCATGGACTCCATATTATGGTATTTTCATGGTACCTTTAGTCCTTGATATGGTCTGTCTTAGTATGGTCCCAGTATGGACGTTCTATAGTATAAAGTTTTTGTTGTGTTCTTGATATGGCTTTTTTCTGGTACCCGTTCTATACTGTTGTACTTTGTTATGACATGCTTGAGAAAGGCTTAGTTATATGTGGGTGCTGAAACGCCTTGCGCTTATTAATAAATTATTTGTACTCCTGAATTGATGGTCCAATTCTACTGCATCTATCACGGACTGTGGTAACCATTCACCTGCGCTTGGGATTTCATAGAGGATCAAGTGGCACGATAGGTCTGGATCGAGCCATTCTGTCTTACATACTGTTGTCCTTGACATTGTTGCTTCCTAATGAGATCTTTCTGTATTTCGATCTGTGGGGTCTGTCCCTTTAGCTCTATGTATGACCTGCTATGGACTTTTTATGGTATAGTAGTTTCATTGTGTTGTATATTGTTGATGTGGTCTTTTTCTAACATTGGCTCGTTGTTCTAGTGTTTTGTAGAACTTTTCATTCTTGATTAGGTCTATGTATGACAGTCTTGCTTTAGTCTAGTCTATCTGTATTGTGGCCTTTTTATGGTACCTTCATATGGTCTAATCCTTGCATAGTCTACTCATTGTATAGCTTATTCCTGCAGATATATAGTATGGTCCTTTCTATATATGGATTGTCAGAGGAATTGTATGGTCTGGTACCTTCATGCCACTTTCTATGCTTGCTGTAGTCCAAGCCTAGTATGGCCCGACCCTGTCTATCTATGGTACAGGCCTAGTGGGCTGTCTATAGTTTGTTGTGTTTTCAGTGATTCTTTATGTTATCAATGAAAACTTTGTAGTAGTTTTTATCCCTGTTATGGTCTCTTCTTAACATGTGCCTGTTCTCCCTGTAGCATGGACCATCCCTCCAATGCTACATAAGATAATCTTTGGCGCTGCTCTCTGCACAGCTAACATGGCACAGGCTGCCAGACTTTGGGATGGTGATTGGATGAACTTGTTCAGCAGATTACAGGTTTGCTAACAAACAGTGTTTTGTAATGTAACCTGGATACATAATAATCAGAAAATTTACGAAGTTTATATATAGAATGGCGGCCGTGGCGGATTGTGTAATGTTGAATTAATAGAAAAAAAATATCACAAATGAGGGCAAAGTTTGCTTTACTAAGAAAGTTGATAACAACTGAAATGTCCTGAGCAAGGGATTTTTTAGGTAGAGAGCTCCTTTATGTTTTACAAACTTTATTGAAAATCAGAATCAGTGAACAGCCGCAGCAGAGGTCTCTCTCCACCTTTAAGCAAAGTTATTTTCTCTCTTCTTCCGAAGTTTCTGAGAAATCCAATGACCCTGACCTGTCATTACGGAGCGCGCAGGGAGGGGCTCCCAAACCGAGTCTAAAGGTTACTTCTTGGGAGTAGAATACAAACAAACAGCCCATAAAACCAGTTGTGATAAACAAGGCATCCACGGCCCGGGACAGGGCAAACCCTGCTGTCAGGCGGCCAAGAACAGGTTGTTTTGGGTGTCAGGTATAATCACAAACAAGTTTTCCAGGTCCTGGGACAAGTCAGTGCAAGAAGGTAAAAAGTAACCAAAAAGGAAAAATATACATAACCACTGAAGGAGATGAAACTACAATGCTCAGCATCCTGACAGCAGCTGGGAATGCTGGGAGTTGTAGTCTCACCATCGCTTAGACTACTGGTGGATTCACAACTGTATGCCATGGATGAATCCTATACTAAATCAGCATGTCTTGAAGTGAATTTCGCTGATTGTGAAATCTGCCACAAAATTCTCATATCTTTCCTCTGTTCGCACTAGGCTAATCAAAAAATGAGATCCCACTGATCAGCTGTCATCTGTGATGAATCCAGGCGGTAAGTGTTCAACTTTCCTACAATGCCCCTATAGAAGAAACTAAGCTTTAATTTACATTAATAGATCATGTCTGCAGTGCAGGATAGGACCGGTGATCAGATGCTCTGCACTTGGATGTAAACAGTGTACAGAGCCGGAAACCTCAGCTCCATCCATTGTGTAGTGGTCATATTGGGGTACTACAGAGCAGCTCTGATTGAAATGAATGAGGCTGAGCTGCAATACCATACGCGACCTGTGGACAGGGGTGGCGCTGTGTCTAGAAGAATGCCGCCATGTTTTATCAATCCTGTACAACCATACTATACTATTCCTATTGTAAAAAATAAAAGCTGGTGTGAACAGAGCCTAAGGGCCCTATTCCACCGGACGATTATCGTTCAGATTATCGTTAAATCGTTCGAATTTAAACGATAATCGTGCGGTTGAAATGCAGTTAACGATTAACGACCGAACTAGAAATCGTTGATCGCTTTATAAGACCTGGACCTATTTTTATCGTTGCTCGTTCGCAAAACGTTCGCATTGAATAAGACATCGTTCGGTCGTTTGCAATAGATACGAACGCAATAGCGAAGAAATAGCAAGAAAAAACGATCGCAATTACGATCATAAGTAACGATTATCGTTCCATGGAAATGAGTGAACATTTTCAGGTCTTTCGCAATAGCGGTCGTTTGAGATTGTTAATCATTAACGATTATGCAAACGATAATCGTCCGGTGGAATAGGGCCCTTACTCTGAATGATCAGCGTGACTCAAATACTGGTCTGCAATATAGCTACATCCCAACCCCTTATACACTTGACCACGCCCCTTTTCTATTATGTGCAAACCACGTAATTAACGTGGTAACAGTCACGTAAGGCATTGCTTTTTTTGCCCAGGAGATCTACAGAAAAATATATATATATAAAAAAAAAAAAAGCAAAAACCTAAAGTATAAAAGACAATGAACAAAAACTTCTCTAATTCTTTTCACTTAGAAACTTTGTTTTTTTGCAGTATTTACTGGGAAAGACAGAAGATGAGGCGCGGGGGCGAGAGAGCGCACACACAGCCGGTATTAGTGTCATGTAAAGTGGAGGATTATGGGTGAAGGCTATCAGTGTTACAATGAAGAAGATATAATTAAGGCATAATCCTATTCTCTCGCTGCTTTTTGGAAGTGAAAGTAATGCCCCCATTAAGAGGCTGCTGAAGGCTGCTTCTAAAATAGCGCTGTCAGAGCGCAGTGTAATTACACGCTTCGCAGGCACCAGAGGAACGAGACGCAACTTGCGAGGACTTTTTTTTTTCTTTTTGGAGAGGTTTAAAGTTCTGCATCTGCTGGAGAAGAATCCGTCAACCTGAATGTAACATGTGTCTGCCTCTAGGGTCTCATCAGGCCGAAGCCTTAACCCCTTCAGGACAGAGCTGAATCTGACAATACAGTATGTTGCAGATTTCATTCTGGGTCCTCCAGGTGGTAACTGTATTGCCACACAGGTCTCTCTACGACTATTAGAGCTAAATGCAGGGAGGGGCTAAAGAGGACTGTGCAGCTGTAATTGTATGGCCACACAGTTCTCTCTATGATCATACAGGCAAGTGCAGGTAGGAGATAGAGATGAATGTGCAGCTGTAACTGTATGACCACACAGTTCTCTCTATGATCATAGAGATGAAAGCAGGGAGGAGAAAGAGAGGACTGTGCAGCTGTAACTATATGACAACACAGTTCTCTCTATGATCATAGAGATGAAAGCAGGGAGGAGAAAGAGAGGACTGTGCAGCTGTAACTATATGACAACACAGTTCTCTTTATGATCATAGAGATGAATGCAGGGAGGGGAAAGAAAAAACTGTGCAGCTGTAACTGTATGACCACATAGTTCTCTTTATGATTATATAGGTAAGTGCAGGAAGGAGATAGAGAGGACTGTGCAGCTGTAACTGTATGACCACATAGTTCTCTTTATGATTATATAGGTTAGTGCAGGAAGGAGATAGAGAGGACTGTGCAGCTGTAACTGTATGAACACATAGTTCTCTTTATGATTATATAGGTAAGTGCAGGAAGGAGATAGAGAGGACTGTGCAGCTGTAACTGTATGAACACATAGTTCTCTTTATGATTATATAGGTAAGTGCAGGAAGGAGATAGAGAGGACTGTGCAGCTGTAACTGTATGAACACACAGTTCTCTTTATGATTATATAGGTAAGTGCAGGAAGGAGATAGAGAGGACTGTCCAGCTGTAACTGTATGAACACATAGTTCTCTTTATGATTATATAGGTAAGTGCAGTGCAGGTAACAGAGTGCAGGGTGCCTATGGATCTGCTCACTTTATAATCCAGCACTGAGTTGGATAACCACAGAGGAGATGCGGATATTAGAGGAGAAATTACATCTTTCCAGACTGGCTGAGCATCTAATAAACATCAAACCAATGGACAGATCCTGGCAGATATAAAGCAGGTGCAATCACTGATCTCCAGATTCCTCTCCTGGGGCAGAAAGGGTAAATCCTCTGTGTTATGAAGGTATAAGGTCACGCTGTAGCTCCTGGCACTCTGTGCCCTTTATAGTGTAATTGCTGTAACATAGAATTAAGTGGGCATTTCTAGGCTGGGTGTGTACAGGCTCTCGCACGCCTGCCCCGCTGAAGCCAACCGCTCCAAATTAACATCATGTGATGTCTGAAGACGTTGGCTCCCATTTACCCCCTCACTATGTCATCTGTTAGTGAATTAACCCATAGACCCAGAACAGAGCTAGCTGGCAGAGGACCCTCCATACAGCGATCCCTGGTGCATGAAATTACATGCAGATGCTTCTCCGCACGAAGGATGGTTAATAAACCATAAAGAGTAATTACACATGATAGAAAGGAAACACTTAGTAAATAGGAAATCTTAAAGGGGCACACACTTATCACTGATTATTGTTGGTGCGCCCTTCGAGTTCCTGCATAGCAATGAATGAAGCTCACCCTACTGACTTGTATGGGTCTGAGCTGCGGTGCAATGTCTGCATAAAACACAGCATTGAAACTCCCTATATATTGCGATGGGTCAGATCCTACCAACCACAGAGCAACCACTTATCCTAAGGACATGAAATCATGTATTCCTGGGAATCCCAGCTATTCCTTAGTTTTATCCAATCCTATATTCACCCAGTTATGCTGAGCATTGTATAGTCAGTTATATTATATAAAGGGGGTATATGTTACACACTATATAGGGTGATACCCCATGCAGCAGTTATGTGGAACGGATAACTAGGGAACTAATGCGTAAAACTTAAAGGGGTATTCCGGCAAAAGTATTTTTCTTTCAAATCAGCAGGTTTCATAAAGTTATATAGATTTGTAGTTTACTTTTATTTAAAAATCTCTTCCTGTATTTACCAAAAGCTGTATGTCCTGCAGTTGTTTTCTTTTCAGTTTGATACAGTGCTCTCTACTGCCACCTCTGTCTGAGACAGGAACTGTCCAGAGCAGCAGCAAATCCCCATAGAAAACCATTACGGCTCTGTTCCTGTTCCTGTCTTGGACAGAGGTGGCAACAAAGAGCACTGTGTCAGACTGAAAAGACAACACCACTTCCTGCAGGACATATAGCAGCTTATAAGTATGGGAAGACTTGAGATTTTTAAATAGAATAGAATTACAAATCTATATAACTTTCTGAAACCATTGAATTGAAAGAAAACTAGAGTACCCCTTTAACAATGTGAAGAGAGGACGAGTCTGGAACATTCTTGGTACAGAGCCAACAGAAGATCTTACTTTGCTCGCTTTGCCATCTCGTTGCCGTCCCAGCGAGGGCTGTAGGGGTAGTTCTTCTGGGCCTGTGAATACAGTTGCCCACTGTTGGTGAAATGGTAGACGGACTGAAAGGTCAGCATGGGCTGATCCCGGGGAAAATACAGAGGCAGGTCGACTGCAAAGACACAAAAACAACATGTAAGGTAATGGTAATAAACAGAGATGCAAACAGAGAGTGATAATATGCAATGTGCAAAGACACTGAACCAGCAGGGACCACTGCCAGAAAGATAACAGAATCCTGGAAGCAGCTTTGGATGTGATTGTAGTAGAAGACAGGATACAAACCAAATTAAATGTTCTGCATCAATTTAGTTGGAAAAATACTGTAATCTTCCCCCCGCCCCAGTTACCAGGCAAGGGCAAGGTGACCGTCTCTGGCAGGGACGTGGCGTCCTCCTCCTGACCTTCACATACGCTCTTCAGTCACAGTTACGGGGGCCGCATTAAACAGTCCTGTGTATTAATGAATAATTCTGTACAGATAATTACCAAAATCTCCTGAAGCAGAACGTCAGGGACAAGATGTTACCCAGAGGCTGCAAACACCAGGCCCAAATGACATCTTATAGGGGAACTCTACCCTCAATATGATGGAAGATGGTGTGAGTGTCCATACACAGGAGAGAGTGACGCCATAGCAAACACTAGAGGGGCCTATATGCAGGTATAAAGGGCCTCATCCACCTATATCCATTTCTTTTAAGGAAAAGACTGTATACCAAAACAAACCATGACCTATTGTCTATTTATTTTTTTTTACATTAAAATAGGCAGAGGCAGGAGAGGCAGGTGAGGGATGCATCTGCAGCATCTGCCTGTGTGTAAGAAGAGAGGAAGGAGGCAAATGCAGCTGCAGTCTCTGCCTGTGTGTAAGAAGAGAGGGAGGAGGGGGAGGCAGCTGCAATCTCTGCCTGTGTGTAAGAAGAGAGGGAGGAGGGGGATGCAGCTGCAGTCTCTGCCTGTGTGTAAGAAGAGAGGGAGGAGGGGGATGCAGCTGCAGTCTCTGCCTGTGTGTAAGAAGATAGGGAGGAGGGTAATGCGGGTGCAGTCTCTGCCTGTGTGAAAGAAGAGAGGGGGGAAGGGGGATGCAGCTGCAGTCTCTGCCTGTGTGTATACAATGAGGGAGCAGGGGAATTGGGGCTGCAGTCTCTGTCTGTGTGTAAGAAGAGACAGAAGAGAGGAATGCAGCTGCAGTCTCTGCTTAGGTGTACGAAGGGTGGAAGGAGGAGGAGGCAAATGCAGTCTCTGTGTGTAAGAAGAGAGGAAGGAGGGGGATGCTGCTGCAGTCTATGTCTGTGTGCAAGAAGAGAGGGAGGAGGGGGATGCAGCTGCAATCTCTGCCTGTGTGTAAGAAGAGAGGGAGGAGGGGGATGCAGCTGCAGTCTCTGCCTGTGTGTAAGAAGAGAGGGAGGAGGGGGATGCAGCTGCAGTCTCTGCCTGTGTGTAAGAAGATAGGGAGGAGGGTAATGCAGCTGCAGTCTCTGCCTGTGTGAAAGAAGAGAGGGGGGAAGGGGGATGCAGCTGCAGTCTCTGCCTGTGTGTATACAATGAGGGAGCAGGGGAATTGGAGCTGCAGTCTCTGTCTGTGTGTAAGAGAGACAGAAGAGAGGAATGCAGCTGCAGTCTCTGCTTAGGTGTACGAAGGGTGGAAGGAGGAGGAGGCAAATGCAGTCTCTGTGTGTAAGAAGAGAGGAAGGAGGGGGATGCTGCTGCAGTCTATGTCTGTGTGCAAGAAGAGAGGGAGGAGGGGGATGCAGCTGCAGTCTCTGTGTAAGAAGAGAGGTAAGAGGGGGATGCAGCTGCAGTCTCCACCTGTGTATGAGAAGGGAGGAAGGAGAAAAATGCAGAAGCAGTCCCTGCCTGTGTGAAAGACTAATGAAGAGGGAAGGCAGCACTGCTCTCTTCTCTTCAGGTACTGTCTAAGTTTATGGGGGTGGTTAATGGTTTGGAATGGGGAAAATACTTTTTGACAGCACTGCTGATTAAAGCATAGAAGTGCCGGATGCTGTCCCTCCAAGGCCCTGCACATTGGGATTTGCTGCTCTCTATAGTTTGACTTATAGGGACTATTTTCTCCTATAGCAGGACACCGGGGACAGCTATGTCTGTACTGCCCCAGTCTGGGAGTGACAGGGGGCTGCAGGCAGCCATCTCTCTATCACAGCAGCAATGAGTTATTATTATTTGTGCCTGTACTTCAGACAGGAAGTCACCTGAGATCACCCGGTGCCTGGCAGCGGCTCACATGCCATATAGTACATTCTATACCGTGCTGTTTACAATACCAGAGGAGAGGCTGGGGTTGTGCAATGAGCAATGGCCGGGGTGTTTCCAGGTCACTGCAAGGAAGGCTCTGTGCCGCTTCATTGTACATTACTGCAGGGTTACCAGAGGACAGAGGAAGAAGCCGGGAGGGGAATACAGGACAAAGCATCCGACATGATATTATCCTGCTCCACACTGCTGGGCGAGAACATGGAGGACCTGAGGTCTGAGCACAGGGGGCAAAACTAAGGAATGAGGAGGGGACAAAGTGGGGTAAAGGAGTGGGGTAGGGTGGGGAAACAGTACACTAACTGGAGCATTGGATAAGTATGGAATCAGATGGTACCATATCTGTACAGCACTGTGGAATATGTTGGTGCTATGTAAGGAATGGGAAAGAAAGAAAGACAGACAGAAAGATTGTGCAAAAAAGTGGTGGACTTAATCCATCATACAAGGTAAAAAATAACCAAACAGGTGCAACACAATCAACCGGTACAATGTTTCAAGAGCACCACACCGCCATTTTTAAGATTGAACCCTTTATTTTTGGTTTTAGTGCAACTTACCTTTGGACTACATAGGTATGAGATAAATGATAAATAAATATTAGATAGACACATAGATAGATAGACAGTAACAGAGAGAGATAAATGTATGTATGTTGTCCATGGTAAACCCGCCGCCGCTGTAGGTGCTCAGACATATATGACGTGTGTTGTCTGATTTGGCTTGTGTGGCGTCCCCTCAGAGGCTGCTCCCTTGTGGCCTTTTGGCTAAGATCAAGTGTATATTGTATTTAAAACGGATTTTTAAAACAGGGAGACTGAAAATGACCTCTCCAAGCATTGACCTGCTATTGCAAAGCTTCCTGGTTCCATGCACTTCTGAATGCGTTTCCAAAAAATAAACCCCCACAGGGCGCACAGCTGCACCCCAAGTGCGTTTCCAATAAAAAAAAACTGCCACAGGGTGCGTAGTAGACATTTATACCACCCTGCGTGTTGTAAGCACCTTGTCAGGTGAGTGCACAAAAGGCTATACATTTACCATATGTTAATGGAGCAAAAGTTGTTTACATCTAGCATACACAGAAAAGTATTCCGTGATGATGTCATCAAGGCTGTGATGTCATATATAAATGCCAGGCAGACAGACACTGTAGTTGCAGCCAGGCAGCCAATAAGGTAGGTAGGTAAGGAAAAGGCAGGTGGGTACTGTTCAAACCATTTAATTTGGATTTTTTTTTTTGGGGGGGGGGGGGGGGGGGGGCAATCTATGCTTTTGCATACTGCTAAAGCTGTGAGAATTTACTATAGTTTTTTTATTTTATTTTTTTAAATAGTAAGTTAACAATTGGTAGCTATCGATAGAAAGCTGGATAGACACATACTTTCAACAATAGAGCGCACTCCCAGTTCCAGTGCTGGAGTGCCAAGCAACGGAGATTGGATAAAGGTCTCCAACTAGATAAAGTCCAAGAATTTTGTTTTTTTTCACCACACGGATGTGCCGCAAAATTCTTGGATAGACACATAGATAGATAGATAGATAGATAGATAGATAGATAGATAGATGGATAGATAGATAAGACTGCTTGCAAGTAATCCAGCAATCCAACTGCTCAAAGCTGAGCACCGATCATAAAGATTTACCATGGCCCCAGAGTCTGTTTTTGTTAGGACCTATTATATATATATATATTGGGGGTTTTTCAGATACTTTATCATACACCCATGATGCTTTACTATTGTTATCTTCTTTCAAAGGAGTGATAATCTTTCTGGACTGGATTCTGGATTTTTGAGACTTTGTTATTCTCTGTACATTTTAGACCCTGGCCCAGGCCTGACCTATATATTGTATAGACGGTGGTGGGCACTCAGGTGGTCTGGGCAGACCGCTCTCCTTTATCTCCACCTTAACTGTTCCTGGCAGCGTCTCCTGTTTCTTTATTTAGAAGAAAACCAGAGCAAATAGTTACGGGACTCAGCCCTGAAAACAGATAAGGAAACCACCAAACACTAAGAAATCTTATCCAGCTCCCCCAGAATACAGGCGCTACCAGGCACGTGAACAATATGGACGCCTATGGGGGAGCTCACTAGAGTCATCTATGAGATCCTGGACTGGGCTGCTATACTGGCTGTTACCCAGCTTTCCTAGAGTTCCGAACAGAAAACCACTCTCTATAGTACATATTCCTGACTATCTAATCAGACTGATCACTCGGGATAGGAAAGCTGAAAACTGTCAGAAGAGGAGTGAAATGTGAACCAGGAAATGCCGATGAGCGATGAGGAAACGTATGGTGGTCATTGCTGGGAAGCGGCAGCGTTTCCTGTAGGTGCAGGTGACCACCACATCTGGAGCACACATGAGGAACAGAGCCACCAAACAGCTGTCACTCCATCTACTTACTGATAGTATCCTCACAGCTTACTGTCACTGTTCATGACTATACACAGAGACCAATAGGAACAAGCTGAGCTGCAGTGTAAAGCATGGAGGAGGGAGAGACAAGCAGATACCAGAACACATTGCAGCTAAGATGGAGTCACTGGGTATGGAGCAGATTTGCAGTGTAAAGCATGGCTGCATTTCAGACACTGCGGCTAAAACACCTTGCACACGGTGTAAAACAAAGGGGGAGATTTATAAAACATGGTGTAAAGTGAAACTGGCTCAGTTGCCCCTAGCAACCAATCAGATTCCACCTTTCATTCCTCAGACTCTTTGAAAAAGAAAAGATGGAATCTGATTGGTTGCTAGGGGCAACTGGGCCAGTTTCACTTTACACCATGTTTGATAAATCTCCCCTTATGTCCGTATACAGTCCACAACTGCAGATAGCATTGGACCTATTGTATTCTATGAGCCAATGTCCATGCATCTGCCCAGGGCCTGCACCACACAGAATCTTTCGGCCTTAGAAACTGAGGTTTCAAGCAGCCCAAGGACAACACACTGCGGGTTGTCTATACATTACAGTCACAGGTAGCCGGCATTGGAGGATCCAATCCTAGTCCTGGAGTTGAATGAAGGTGCTGGATGTATCCCTGCAGGTGTCTGGGAAAGCTGGGTGCCAAATCCTGCCTAGGACATATTGGCTGGATGTGACTTCCTGGTTGCTGGGAGTAATATCCCTCTGATGAGTCTGAGATCTTCCAGAGACAATAGGGACACAGACAGGATGGGCCACATCGTGGGCCCCAGCAGTTAACCCCATAGTTATTTATTAATGCCCTGCAGAATAGGGGGTCTTTGTTGGTTCTGGTGGGACAACAAGGAACGGAGAAAAGCAGCATCCTGCTCCATAGATTCCCACAGAGGCGGCGGTCATCATATCTGATAAGGTTACAGCCCTCAGGGCACTGTTCACACGCTGCATCTGCATCCTCGGCCCTCCAGCTGTTGCAAAACTGTAGTTCCCATTATGCCTGGACAGCCGAAGCTTTACCTTTAAGGCCCTATTACACAAAGCGATTATCGCCCATATATTTGGCTGATTATCGGCCATTATGGGTGATAATCACTTCATGTAATAGGAGGCAATGATTAGCCGACATGAATGATTGTCAGTTGATCGTTGTCTTCCATTGTCTTTCAACATGTTGAAAGACAAACGACGTAGAGACGACGAAGAGAACAATGATCTCCTGCCGTCGCCCTGTCAAACAGAAGCGGAGGCAGCAGACCGCCGCTATCTCCTATGGGCTCCCCGGACTCATGATCTAGGGAGTCCACTCGACAGGTCAGCACTTGCTTGCGCTCAGAGATTGCCCCTAGTAATAGGGGCTTTAGTTTTGCAATAGCTGGAGGGTCAAAGGTTCTCTATCTCTAATATATAGGGCAGGAGCCATGTATACTGTACGGTGTACTGACTTACCTGAACAAAGCAAAACTACAGAACAGCAGCAAAGACTGACACAAGGGCTGCTCAGTAAGATATATAGTTATAGGATCCCTATAATAGGATACCTTTGGTTGTCAGGGCATGCTGGGAGTTGTAGTTCTGCAACAACTAGAGGGCGGAAGGTTTCCCATCCCTGCCTTAGGGTACTATTACATGGAGCGATTTTAAACGATTAACGACTAACGATAAACGTTCGCAAACCTGTTTATCGTTAACCTGAAATCGGTCACCATATTACACAGAACGATAGTCGTTAGTTACGGTGCATTTACACGAAGCAATAATTCATTCGTTTAATGATTTTGCAGCAACAATTTGGTTTTTAAAAAGATCAGCGTTTAGACGAATTAATCGTTAGAAAAAATCCTTATTGCAATCGTTTTTAAGATTGCTTAAGCCCATCTCACACATAGGGTGATTTGGTGAAAGACTACACGAAGCGATCTGCAAATTTTTAGCGAACAACCAACAACAATTTGAGATCCTGTTGAAAGATCACAATAAAAGATTTCTTGCTCGTCGCTTGATCGTTCGCTGTGTTTACACGGAACGATTATCGCTCAAATGTTATTGAGAAAATTAGAACGAAAATCGTTCTATGTAAACGCACCATTACGATCATTACTATGATCGTTTATTCCTTCTGATCCCAGCAAAACAATGAACAATGTGCAATTACACTGAACGATTAGTGAACAAATGCGGAACTAACGCGGAACGTGGAATTACAGCAAACGATTAACGATAATTTTAGATTAGCAACACACAAAGATTTTTCAATCGTTGCCTGCAACTACACAGAACGATTAGTGTTTTAAATTCGAACAATATAATGATTTTTCGTGCGATAATCGTCCTGTGTAATAGGGCCCTTACAGTCTTCTTTCTGCAGATCTGACAGATATAGCAGGAAGTAGATCTCTTCTCGGTCACGCGCAGCCCTGATCATAGTCTTTAAATGATGGATGATTCAGCTGCTTTTAATTCATTCTGCAATGGAAATCAACTCTCTGTGCTGACCCCTGCAGAAGCAGATAACCTGAACAAGCAGAGCTGCAGGGTAAAGCATGGTGAAAGAGCATGGCAGCAATGCCTTCATTAGGCAACCAACAGACAAAGCAGCTAAGCTGGAGTCACTGAGCCTACAAGACTTGAAGACTCCCAGAACTTCCTTCTGGTTCAGTGTCTGCACAAACCTTGCACAAATCTTTCCTACTGTAAGAAAGCTTGCTCCGACCTCTCCTCCAACAACTCCCAGGAAGCCCTGATAGCTGGCAGGCCACAAGATTAAGACCACTGCTACAGAAATAGCTACAGAGCCACAGGATGAATGCCATTTCTTACTAAAATCTAATCATAATCCCTGCTGGTTCAGTGTCTGCACAAAGTTTTCTCCCTCCTCTCTTACAGCTTGCCTAAAGCTCCTCTGCTGTTCCAATGCTACAACTTTCACCATGCCTTGATGGGTAGAGAGCCACCTGATCAATGACATGGCAACCAAAATCTTCCAGCATTCCCTGTTGGTTCAGTGTCTGCACAAAGACTTCTCCAACCTCTTATTCTGTTTAAAAACTACAACTTCTAGCATGTCTTGATAGCTAGATAGCCACAGGAGGAATGCCACTGCTGCAGAAATCTCTCAGCATTTCCTGCTGGTTCAGTGTCTGCACAAACCTTTCCGCTACCTCTTCGTTAAGGAGCCCTTTAAGTAGGCGTGTGCCAAGCTTGGGGGTACCACAGTGCATGGCCTGTGTCATCACCTCGCTGACTCACTCCTCTATAGACAATGACTGATGACTAATGTCTGTATACAGCTCGGAGGGAGAGTGCCAGCAGACCCCGCGCTTACTCATCCAGCTCTGCATGGCGGCTGTTGCTTCTGTAAGCGATTACAATGCTTTTATCTGTGCTGCGTCTTTTTATGGCACAACACAACACTTCAGGGCCTAAAAATAGCACAAGCCGTAGTGGTGATTCACCCCTATCACCAGCCGCCGGCGCACTATATGTTTATATAACCGTGACATGAACTGTCATATTATTTTGTAAGAAGAGAGGTGCAAGGAAGGTGAATGACACTCAGAATGCAGCCGGCTGAGGTGTGAGGTGCTGTGTGCCTCCTGCTGATGGCTGAGGCTGTGCTTACATCTATGCTGTGAATTCAATATTACTGTTCCATCACAGGAGGCGAAAAACAGGCCTTACTGATTTACAACAGGATCTGTCAGGTTCTGCCCTGATGGAAAAATAGTCCTGCATGCTGTAATAGTGTTTACACCAAATGTGACACTGTAAGAGGTCAGTCTATGTATGGTTAAAGTGCTGCAATCTTTACAAACAAATGCCGGGTCCCTGGTGGTAGTGGGTAGTTCAGAAGTTAAAGGGGTTTTCCAGCAAAAATCGTTTTCTCTCAAATTAACTGATATCAGAAAGTTATATAGATTTGTAATTTACTTCTATTAAAAAATCTTAAATCTTCCCATACTTATGAACTGCTGTATGTCCTGCAGGAAATGTTGTTTTATTTTCAGTCTGGCACTGCTCTCTGCTGACATCTCTGGCCCAGACAGGAATTTTGTCTCGGTTTTCTATGAATCTCCACAGGTAACCTCTCCTGCTCTGGACAGTTCCTGTCTCGGCCAGAGATGTCAGTAGAGAGCACTATGTCAGCCTGAAAATAAAACATTTCCTGTAGGACATACAGCAGCTAATAAGTATGGGAAAACTTGAGATCTTTTAATTGAAGTAAATTACAAATCTATATAACTTTCTGACACCAGTTGATTTGAAAGAAAAAGATTTTCGCTGGACAACCCCTTTAAGGATAAAATCCCAGCCGTCTAGGGTAGTGGAGGAGTTAAGGACAATATCCTGGTGATCTGGGGTAGTAGAGGAAATAAGAATAATATCCTGGTGGTCTAGGATAGTGGAGGAGTTAAGGACAATATCTTGGTGATCTGGGGTAATGGGGGAGTTAAGGAGAATATCCTGGTGGCCCAGGGTAGTGGAGGAGTTAAGGATAATATCCTGGTGGTCTAGTACAGTGGAGGAGTTAAGAACAATATCCTGGTGATCTAGGATAGCAGAGGAGTTTAAGAATAATATCTGGTGGTCCAGGGTGGTGGAGGAGTTAAGAATAATATCCTGGTGGTCTAAGGTAATAGATAATATCATGGTAATCTAGGGTAATGGAGAAGTTAAGGATAATATCCTGGTGGTCTTGGGTAGTGGAGGAGTTAGGGATCATATGCTAGTAATCTAGGGTAGTGAAGGTGTTATGGGAAATATCCTGGTGATGTAGAGCAGTAAGGATGTTGTGGTACAGTTTCTGGTAGTCTAGGGTAGTGCAACATCATTCTGTTCAGCTTGTCTGTCACAAGCTTAGGCTAGCCTCTATGGCAGTAGGGGGGTTAAGGAAATATTCTAGTGGTCTAGAGCAGTAAGAGAGTTATGGTGGAGTCCCTGGAGGTCAAGGGTTGTGGAGGAGTTAAGGACTACACTCCTAGTTGTCTAGGTTATTGGAGAGATTCTTCCTTGGTGGCGTAAGTTGACACTTGTTGACTTCCCTGGTGGTTTAGAGTGGTGAAGTGGTGTCTGTGTGCACGCCCGTGGGATGCCAGTGTCTGTGGGCATGCCTGTGGGGGGACCAGTGTCTGTGTATGCATGCCTGTGAGGGGCCAGTGTCTGTAAGCATGCCTGTGAGGGGCCAGTGTCTGTGTATGCATGCCTGTGAGGGGCCAGTGTCTGTGTATGCATGCCTGTGGGGGGGCCAGTGTCTGTGTATGCATGCCTGTGGGGGGGCCAGTGTCTGAGTATGCATGCCTGTGGGGGGGCCAGTGTCTGTGTGCACACCTGCGGGGGGGCCAGTGTCTGTGTATGCACGCCTGTGAGGGGCCAGTGTCTGTGGGCATGCCTGGGGGGGGCAGTGTCTGTGTGCACACCTGTGGGGGGCCAGTGTCTATGTGCACGCCTGGGGGGGGGACGGTGTCTGTGTGCATGGCTGTGGGGTGCTAGTGTCTGTTGGCACGCCTGTGAAGGGGCCAGTGTCTGTGGGCATGCCGAAGGAGGGGGGGGGGGGAGGGGGTGTTGTCTGTGTGCATGCCTGTGGGGGGGCCAGTGTCTATGTGCACGCCTGTGGGGGGCCAATGTCTGTGGGCATGCCTGGGGGGGGGGGGGGGGGGGCGGTGTCTGTGTGCACTGCTGTGGGGTGCTAGAGTCTCTCGGCACACCTGTAGGGGGCCAGGGGCCAGTGTCTGTGGGCATGCCAGAGGAGGGGGGGGGGGGCCTTGTCTGTGTGCATGCCTGTGGGGGGCCAATGTCTGTGGGCATGCCTGGGGGGGTGGTGTCTGTGGGGTGCTAGTGTCTCTTGGCACGCCTGTGGGGGGGCCAGTGTCTGTGGGCACAACTGTGGGGGGCCGGTGTCTGTGGGCACACCCGTGGGGGGCCGGTGTCTGTGGGCACACCCGTGGGGGGCCGGTGTCTGTGGGCACACCCGTGGGGGGCCGGTGTCTGTGGGCACACCCGTGGGGGGCCGGTGTCTGTGGGCACACCCGTGGGGGGCCGGTGTCTGTGGGCACACCCGTGGGGGGGCTGGTGTCTGTGGGCACACCCGTGGGGGGCCGGTGTCTGTGGGCACACCCTTGGGGGGGCGGTGTCTGTGGGCACACCTGTGGGGGGGCCAGTGTCAGTGGGCACGCCTGTGGGGTGCTGTGCAGAACACATACACTATTAATGTATACAGAATATATACATCATGCAGCTATACAAGCAGCAGGCTCTGGCCTCAATCACCTCCTCTTTTCCAAAGGCGCATTCAGGATTCTGAGGTCTCCATGACAACTAACACACCAAAACACCAGCTCCACATCCCACAACCCCGGTGCTTGGGAATGGAAACATGTAGATCATCCATCAAGCGTCTGCAGGAAGAGCGGCCGTAAATATAGGGGAGCCGTCATGTTCAGCCGTGTATTTATGGGGCATGCAGGGCGCCTGGGTGGGGATGGTTACATGACATGTATTACACTACAGCAGTCAGGCATGATATATAACACTATGGAGGTGGCGGTGTCTCTGGACCTGGCACCATGGTTGTGTCCTGCCCTAGTGATGGGGGACTGATGGCAGGGCCATGGGGAATGTACAGACAGACAGCAGACATTATGGTAATACGTGATTTAGGTTTTCCCGCAGATAACACGGACGCTGTCCCCCGCCGTCACACTCAGCACTGCCTGGAGCCTCTTACTTACTGTGCACCAGAAAACAGAAGTCCTTCCATGTCAGCAGCAGGGTGAGCTTTGTGAAGCCCTCAGCATCGTATTCCACCACCCCCCTGCCGAGACAGAGAGCAAGGGGTCAATAGTGAACTGTATAGGGGTGCACTGAGCTTCATCCACTGGCAGCTTATAGTTTGTATGATTAACTATCATAAATGTTTCCCCAAGCTCTACTCCCCTGACCCCTGGCAAATGACGCAGGTACAGATAGTACTGCCTCCCTGTCTCTCCCTGTAAATGATGCAAGTACAGATAGTACTGCTTCCTTGTCTCTCCTAGTAAATGATGCAAGTACAGATAGTACTGCTTCCTTGTCTCTCCTAGTAAATGATGCAGCTACAAATAGTACTGCTTCACTGTCTCTCCCTGTAAATGATGCATGTCCAGATAGTACAACCTCCCTGTCTCTCCCTGTAAATGATGCATGTCCAGATAGTACTACCTCTCTGTCTCTTCCTGTAAATGATGCAGGTACAGATAGTACTGCTTCCTTGTCTCTCCTAGTAAATGATGCAGGTACAACTAGTACTGCTTCTCTGTCTCTCCCTCTAAATAATGCAGGTACAGATAGTACTGCTTCCCTGTCTCTCCCTGCAAATGCTGCATGTACAAATAGTACTGCCTCCCTGTCTCTCCCTGTAAATGATGCAGGTACAGATAGTACTGCCTCCCTGTCTCTCCCTGTAAATGATGCAGGTAAAGATAGTACTGCCTCCCTGTCTCTCCCTGTAAAAGGAGAAGTCCGGTGAAATATTTTATTAAAGTATTGTATTGCCCCCCAAAAGTTATACAAATCACCAATATACACTTATTATGAGAAATGCACATAAAGTGCTTTTTTCCTGCACTTACTACTGCATTAAGGCTTCACTTCCTGGATAAAATGGTGATGTCACTTCCTGGATAACATGGTTTCCTGTCTCTCCTAGTAAATGATGCAGGTACAGATAGTACTGCTTGCCTGTCTCTCTTTAAATGATGCAAGTACAGACAGGGCCGGATTAAAGGGAGGGCACCAGGGGCACGTGCCGGGGCCTCCACCACTTAGGGGCGCCCACCAGCTCGAACCCTAGCAAAACGGTGTTGCTTACCCAGGATATCAGGCCATGTAATGGGGCCCTAACACAGTGGGCAACAGCACACATAAAGTGCTGTGTTCTCACATTGCGTTATTAACACAAACACAATGTGGGAATACACTGTGATACTTAGTCCACCCCCCCCCCCTCTGCTCCTGTCTCTAGGGCCTGGCATCTTCCCCTGTACTGCAGCCTCTAGTGACCACGTGCATAACAGAAGATAATGCTGACCCATACAGCCAGGAGGGGGTCTGTGCTAATTCACCTACAGTAAGCAGCCATCTGTATAAATCATGGTATAGTTTATTTATTTATTTATTTTTTTGTGTGTGTGTGTGTGTGGGGGGGGGGATTGTCGCCCGGGGCCTCCACCAAACTTAATCCGGCCCTGAGTACAGATAGCACTGCTTCCCTGTCTCTCTCTGTAAATGTTATAGGTACAAATAGTACTGCCTTCCAGTTTTTCCCTAAAAAGAATGAAAACACAAATAGTACTGCCCAAAGCATAGTCTGTCTCCCTGTCTCTTCCTATAAATAATGTAGGTACAGAGAATATTGTCTCCTTTCTCTCTCTGTAAATGATGTACATGCAAATAGTACTCTCTCTATTTTCCCCTGTAAATTATATTGGTAGAGACAGTACTGTAGATACAGACAGCGCTGCTTCTCTGTTTCTCCCTGTAAACAATGTAGGTGAAGACAGTACGTTCTCCCTTCCTCTTCCTGTAAATGTTAGGTAGGTATGGTAGTCTGCACCTATCTGTAAATGATGTAGGTACAGATGGTACTGTCTAATGTCTCTTCATGTACATGATGTAGACACACAGTACTGTACTGCCTCCCTGTCTCTCTCTCTGTATATGATGTATGCACAGATGATACTGCCTCCCTGTCTCTATCTGTAAATAAGGTAAGCACAGATAGTACTACCCCCCTCTTCCCCACTAAATATAGGGAACATCTGGCAGAACGGGGAAAACATTATTTTAATATACTCACGTTCCAAAATGGCTGAGAAATGCAGCAATGTATTCCCTTCTTTTGTGGTATCCCTGGATGACATACTGCACCTACAGAACAAATCAGAAGAAACATGAAGTGATCATTCTCAACACACCACAGGCCGACACTAGATATTTAAAGGGAGACTCCAGTTTATTTACAGAAAATAGACAGCTTGAACAGGAGTCTGGAAAACTTGGTGGACCTTAATGTTAGTCATGGAGCTTTCCTCGAACCAGTGGCATATACTTTGTAAACAACCTGAAGACAATCAAAAGACGGAGAATCGCCGCATTATTTTACACATTATTACACACTGTGACAAAGCTGCACCCAGGAGGATCCCATGAAGCTAGTGTACAGGGTCCTGGCTGCCATTGCCAGGCAGGTGTCACAATGTTGGTGACAATGAAAGCCACATACACATTAAAGAGTGGAAACACCGACTACAATGTAGCGAGGAACAGTAAATCCCGGGGACTTCATTGCTCAGTTTTCCATTTCAAGGCCACGGTCTGACCCAGATTCTTTCTTAAGACGTTCTCTGTGAACTTGGCAAGCAATGGGGAAGACCAAGTCATGTGTTTTTTCTGGCAGCGGACCACTGGATTTCCTCAGCTGCGCGGATATTGTACAGAATAAATTAAAACCATGGCAAGGCATGTCTGAATAATCCTGTAATCTGCCGGATGGTGGAGAGTGGTGGCGGGGCGCAATTCTCATAATGTTGTTAATATAGAAGACAGTTGCAGAGGTAGAAACGCAAAAGCACTTTTTCCCATTTCAATATATATAAAAGAAAAAAAATGAGGCAAATTTACAGTCTTATTAAAAATCCACAAACTGGTATGAAGCCTTCTATGTCTCCATGGTAACAGACTGCAAACAAGACCTGTGTAGTCAGAGCCAGCAGTAAGCTCCTTTTTTACCACTATTTACATACTGTATACTCAATAGGCTAGTAAGAAGTAGAGATCAAATGCAAGAAGGCATGACTGTAGGATCACACTACATAGGGACAGTATGTAGTCTGTTACCATGGAGAAACATAAGAGATTTTTATAAAGTTGATCTATTTTGCATTGAAACAATAAAAGGTATATACTACCTAATAGAAAAAATACTCTAAAACTTATACCGAAAAATAACTACCAAAAGGCTGAGGCTGCACTACTGAAACACAGTAATGATAACTTGTCCCCTGGAGGCCATCAGTGGATCCAAAGCAGACTATTCAAAGTACAAACCTATGGACACCACCTAATCACAAAATGGTGCTGTGAATGCACATGAGGTCAGATGAAGACAATCACAGAGGCTTCTGGTGACCCAAACACAAGAAGGAATATCCATGTGGTCAAGAGGAATCCGAATAAACTTGATGAGACAATGTAAAGCAGATGTTCAACTGTGAGCCACATTTTCCAGTTAACAAAGACTTAAAAGGGGTTTACCCACAAAGGGATGAATGTCATGTGTGCAAAACCCCCCTAAATCACCAAAAAGTCCCTGTGCTGATCCAACGCCTCCTTGCTCCCCCTCCCATCCCTGACCCTGCTTGAGTGACAGTCAGCTGGAAGCCCAGCCCTATTTTCAATACTTGTACCTGGATTTTTATGCACAGCGCAGGAACAAGATTTGGAAGCAGAGCTTGGTGCAAGCTTTAGAAACAGGGCTGGACTTCCAGCTGACTGTCACACAAGCAGGAATTGGGATTGGAGGGGGAGCAAGGAGGCTCTCAGAACTTCAGGGGCTTGGGAACTCCTCTTTGACACTTTGTACTGGAGAACAAAAGCATATTTCTTCTGGAAGCACATATGGATATATGAAAGGTACCATGTGTCTCCATGTCTTATCAGCATCTAACAATGTCAGCAGTCTGGAACCTGCATTGCAGCTGACAGACTCCCTTTAAGTTCCTCTGGTATTTTTCCTTGTCCTCCCCCATACCTTATTGGTTAGTAGCTGACAGATCTGCGGCACGTAGTCTATCAGGCAGCCGCCGCTGGGGAACGCCGGGATGTGAAGAGCGGAAGAGCCACCAAGAGCGCTGCAGGGAGACACAATGTACAGACATTATATACAGCAGATATACAATCGCTGAGAAAACTAATAAAACCACAACAGCGATCATAGTGTGGAGCGAATACATCCACACAACCCACACTCCCTAACCAAAAATTCCATCATGACCTGACCTGGAATGATGAGAGTTGTAGTTTTGCAACAGCTGGAGAGCAACAGGATGAGGGGTACTGTATTACAGGGGAAGAAATTTACAATATACAATGATAAAGCTTAAGGTTTTGTGCCCCTCTTCTGCAGTGTTTGGGTGGGCTCAGTGTCCCTCCTGCAATGTTTGGATTGGCTCGGCATCCTATATGCAATGTTTGGGTGGGCTTGGTGTCTTATATGCAGTGTTTGGGTGGGCTCAGCATCTCTCCCGCAGTGTTTAGGTGGGTTCAGCATCCTCTCTGCAGTGTTTGGGTGGGCTCAGCATCCTCTCTGCAGTGTTTGGGTGGGCTCAGCATCTCTCATGCAGTGTTTGGGTGGGCTCAGCATCTCTCATGCAGTGTTTAGGTGGGTTCAGCATCCTCTCTGCAGTGTTTGGGTGGGCTCAGCATCCTCTCTGCAGTGTTTGGGTGGGCTCAGCATCCTCTCTGCAGTGTTTGGGTGGGTTCAGCATCTCTCCTGCAGTGTTTGGGTGGGCTCAGCATCTCTCCTGCAGTGTTTGGGTGGGCTCAGCATCTCTCCTGCAGTGTTTAGGTGGGTTCAGCATCCTCTCTGCAGTGTTTGGGTGGGTTCAGCATCTCTCCTGCAGTGTTTGGGTGGGCTCAGCATCTCTCCTGCAGTGTTTGGGTGGGTTAAGCATCCTCTCTGCAGTGTTCGGGTGGGCTCAGCATCTCTCCTGCAGTGTTTGGGTGGGCTCAGCATCTCTCCTGCAGTGTTTAGGTGGGTTCAGCATCCTCTCTGCAGTGTTTGGGTGGGCTCAGCATCTCTCATGCAGTGTTTAGGTGGGTTCAGCATCCTCTCTGCAGTGTTTGGGTGGGCTCAGCATCTCTCATGCAGTGTTTAGGTGGGTTCAGCATCCTCTCTGCACTGTTTGGGTGGGTTCAGCATCTCTCCTGCAGTGTTTAGGTGGGTTCAGCATCCTCTCTGCAGTGTTTGGGTGGGTTCAGCATCTCTCCTGCAGTGTTTGGGTGGGCTCAGCATCTCTCCTGCAGTGTTTAGGTGGGTTCAGCATCCTCTCTGCAGTGTTTGGGTGGGTTCAGCATCTCTCCTGCAGTGTTTGGGTGGGCTCAGCATCTCTCCTGCAGTGTTTGGGTGGGTTAAGCATCCTCTCTGCAGTGTTCGGGTGGGCTCAGCATCTCTCCTGCAGTGTTTGGGTGGGCTCAGCATCTCTCCTGCAGTGTTTGGGTGGGCTCAGCATCTCTCCTGCAATGTTTTTTTTTTTTTGGGGGGGGGGGGTGTTCAGGATCCATGATGTCATCTTGTTGGATGAAGGCGTCCTGCCTCAGCTCATTACTCTTCACCACGTGGATTAGTCAGTGTTTACAAACATGGCTGACTCATAGGTGTGTGATGTGTCCTGAGGACTCCTCCACCTCCTCAGTCATCTGTTGCACATTATTTTTGTCATCTCAGACCCATAAATCCTAACACTTCTCTGGGTCTGGGGAAAGCGGAGTGCCACTGTAGGTTATTCCATAAGATCAGGATAATTGAAGCAGCTCTAAGGAGGAGGATGGAACAGTAGTCCAGCACCTAATGTGTCATGGGGCAAGACCCCTGAGGACTAGTAGACCCCCCCTATATGAACACCATTTGTGACTATTGCAGGGTATAAAGTATTTCAGTCCTATCGTATTGAGGGTCAGGGGGTGTCCCTATGACCTCACTTGCCCCTGACATGATGCATTTTATGAGATGTAGGCCCGGCCCGTCTGGAATAACATTCCCCATTCATGGGCACAATGTCAGGCTGTTCCTGCGGAGGAGCCACCCGCTCATTATACGCCGGGCGGCCGCTTATCTGCATTTATACATATGTTTATAGTGCGGGGTGTGGACAGGCCGCTGACTCAACCGGCAAATATGTTTTTTAGAAGGGCGCGGAGCGACATATAGATGAGGTCAGAATTCTTGTCAAATTACAGGTTACACAGAATAAGACATCACGAGCATGGCCGTGTAATGGAGGGCGGGCTCTCCCTGAGCCATACTTGTGATATGTGAGGGTCCAGGATTAGGACTATTCTGATTATACAGAATTTCCTATGTAAGTAACAGATGCCGGGAGACAACCACCACTAGTTATAATGCCCATGGGGGCTGTCAGCCATTTACATAGGTACGTGTACATCTCTCACACTCTCTAGTGTCAGCTCTGGAATTCGGATCATGAATCAGGAGGCTCAGGATGAGCAGCCCTCTAGTTGTCATCTCAATGATTACAAAGCAGAGGCCGTTCTGCAATCATCAGGATTCACACAAATACACATGTAAGGTGAGGCAGACACAATTTGGAAAACCACACGTCTTAGACATATATCCATTTGCAAAGTATATTCCGACCAAAAAAAAAAATTCCTTTAAGGCAGAATTCACACAGCATTTTTGCAAGCTATTTAACATATAGGTTTTTATGAATAAAAATGGATAAAAAAGTGGATACAAGAATAGATGTAAATGTGTGCAGTCTGTTTGGATCAATTTTTCGACTTCCATTATGGAAAAAAAAAAAAAAAAAAACCCAGATCAAAATGGATGCTTAATTTTCTTTTTTTTTTTTTTGCAATGTGTCCAAACAAGAACTACCTCGGCACCACTGAAGTAAATGTGTATGCTGTCGTGCTCTGCTACTAGTCCACCCTCTGGAATCAGTGGTGCTCAATCATCCACACAAGTCCAGGGCCGAGAGGAACCGTGCACGTCAGCACGCGAAACAGGCTGTCGCCCGTTCACTCATCCACCTCCGAATCCCCTGTTGTATCATGATATGAAATAATTTATCAACTATTTATGGACTGGTGAGTGCCTTATCCTTCTATCTGTTGGAAGATTCTTTTTTTAGCATACACAAAAATGCGGTTGACCACGTTTTTTAGTACGTTAAAAGTAAGGCTGGGTTCACACCGTGTTTTTTGCAATCCGTTTTCCCCCCCCATTAGTTTATGCAAAAAAACAATGAAAAAAATTGATGCATTTGTGTGCTTCTGTCTTGATCTGTTTTTCCATGGACTTCCATTATAAAAAAAGGATCACAAAAATATGGTCGACCACGTTTTTGTGTATGCTAAAAAAAAACAAAAAAAAAAACAGGTGCATTTTGACCCGTCTTTTGATCCTTTTTTTTTTTTTTTTTTTAAATGGATGCACGAAAATGGATCAGTGTTTTCATCATCTTTTTGCATAAAACGGACGAAAAACAGATTGCAGAAACGCAGAGTGAACCAGCCTAACCCTTTAAAAACTGATACACTAAATGGACTGCAAAACCAGTGTGGACCTACCCTAATAAAGCTCTCCTCTTTAATAAAGTTCCCCTGAATGGAACTCAGCGGCAGCGTAGGGTGAGCTCAGCTATGCCAAGCAGACAGAGCATTATACAGAAGCCAATCGGCTGACTATGCAGTGACTTGTGAAAGTATTTACCCCCCTTGGCATTTTCACATTTTGCTGCCTCACAACTTAGAAATAAAATGGATATTTGCAGCTGTAAAGAACATGCCGCCACCGACAAGTCTGAGCATTTTGTTTTCTTTTTATTGTGATGCAAAATAGAAATAAATTAGAGAAAACTTCAGTGTGCCGAACGGATGTATTTCTGATCCCCAGTCATTCTTTTGGGTTTATTGCCCCCAACTATAACTGGACACTGTATAGAGTCTATAACTATAAGGAAACTGTGCCAAGTATCAAAGCTGATGCCAGGTATAACTGAGTTATATCACCTGATGCCAGGGATCAAAGACTGGTGACAGATCTCAATGGTATCACAGTCTTCTCTGTCATCATATTGGTTCTTCCTTGTATTCTGTCATACACTTCAGGCCTAAAATAACTGGAAAGGAAACCACAGCAAGCACAGGAAGGAGCAGGGTCCAGGGCCTGGGCCGGCATGTCAGCAGGCTGAGCCAGTAACAGGCCCCCCAAAACTCAGACTGCACTGCTGGGGGTGGAGGCTTCAGAGCTGAAATCATCCAGCATTACATATGTAAAGTAATGTATGTACACAGTGACTCCACCAGCAGAATAGTGAGCGCAGCTCTGGAGTATAATACAGGATGTAACTGGGCCGGGGAGTTCACATTTAGTTATTTATATAGGTGTATAGTATGTTGTGGTGTATTGTATATAGTAGTGTATATAGGTGTATAGTATGTCGTGGTATATTGTATATAGCAGTGTATATAGGTTTGTATATAGTAGTGTTAATAGTTTAATAATATGTTTAGCTAAAATTGTTTATATTGTGTGTATATATTGTATATAGGTATATGGGTTGTCTGTGTGGAAGAATGAGTGTGGGGATGGACCGGTGGTTAATGTTATGGTTTTATTTTGTTTTGGTTAGATATGGTGTGTTATTTCTGTATTTATTTATTGTTATGTTTAAAATTTTAATAAAAGAAATACAGGATCAGTACAGGATAAGTAATGTATGTACACAGTGACCCCACCAGCAGAATGGTGAGTGCAGCTCTGGAGTATAATACAGGATGTAACTCAGGATCAGTACAGGATAAGTAATATAATGTATGTACACAGTGACCCAACCAGCAGAATGGTGAGTGCAGCTCTGGAGTATAATACAGGATATAACTCAGGATCAGTACAGGATAAGTAATGTAGTGTATGTACACAGTGACCCCACCAGCAGAATGGTGAGTGCAGCTCTGGAGTATAATACAGGATGTAACAGATACGTACAGAATCTCCGGTACATTAAATTACATACAAACTTTACATGGTGCGGCCATGCTCTTTGAGAACACCTTTGTGCCTTGTGAATCAGCTGCCTGTCATGTGATGCACCCCCGTCCTCTCCGCACACAGGTTATACAGGTACGGGGCATTGCTCAGTGGTGACGTCGGCCGCAATAGATAATGACATCCTTCATGGATAATTATATGTCAAAAGGAGATGATTATCATTATTATATCCTTGCACAGACTTATGGTTGGATCCAGTAATGAAGGATTCTCTTATTGGATGACTTGTATGGGGAAGGGGGGGGGGGGGGGGGGGGTAGTTACTTATTCCTTTAATTTACAAATATCACATCCTCAAGTTTATTATAAAGTCTATGGTCAGTGTCTTGGATTTATCTGTTCCTGGGTGATGTAACATATAGCATAGGATAATAAATAGAATGAAAGCATTGTGCAGCCATAAAACTAACACTCCTAGGAGCAGCATGCAGTAAAGCAAGTTCTCCCCATACACATCTATAACCGCCATCGCTGTCTCTTTAAGCCGCAGTACTCAGCGTTTTTCCATGTCCCCTTCGCCTTGGCGTGTGTCAGCACCGGACCGTATGTTCTGTAATCTGCAGCTATTTTTCTCCCACTACTGGAGATGATCGACTTAATCAGGAACATAAAAATACGCCCACAGCCAGAGCGCAGCGCCACAATCCTCTCATTACACTCTCATGGCCCCGGCTACTGAAGCGCTCGGGATAAGCTGGCAGCAGAACGTGTCGATTTGGCACTAGGCGGAAAAAAAAAACCTGAAATAACAAATCGTTAATCAGATGTCGCTGTTCTGAACATCGGAATTATCGAGCATCAGTAATTATTAGTAATGTGCGCTAAGTGCACATGGCCGAGGGTAAATTTAAAGGGCAACTCCACTTTATCTGCATAGACAGCAATTGCCTTATCTATTACTGGAATTGTTCCTATAGAGAGTGGGTAATACAGGGGAGGGGAGATTCTGATCCTGCCATGTAAAACCAGGAGACGTACAGCGTCATCTCCAGCTGAAAAGTTAAAATGAACATCAATGGCTGTGCTTTCGACAGCAGGGTATTTGCCAGACAAGATATATCATGGGGTTGTAGTCAGGATCTCCTGGTCATCATCTCACGCTTTGTGACTGCTTCTTCCTCCCCTCCATTAGTCATTCTGAGTGCTAGCTCACAGACACAACCTGCTGTGGATGTGTGTCTGTCCAGATATATTATGGGACTGCAGTCTAGGGGTACTATCACACCACACCATCTCAAACGACCCGAAATTGTTCAGAGAATTACACAGAATGATGATCGTTACTTATGATCGTTCTTGGGGTCGTTTTGTCATCGCTATTGCATACGTTTCAGCTTATTCCACCGACCCATGTGACCCAAATTAGCAGGATATACCTGTGCTCACATGTCAGTACCTCCATGTTTTTCCCATTCTGTCTGCAGCAGTAATGGTGAGTGTAATACCGGCTGGGTATTGGTGGGGCATTTTGGGTTTGGTCCTGTGACATTGGGGTTGCAGGGCCATTCCATGGCCTTCCTTCACTGCATGTGCACGCTTTGCGGGGTTGGCAGTCGCTGACTGACACAGTGTGGAGTTAGCGTAGGGACCCGTGTGAACCAGGGGACCTGCACGTGGTACACGGGGCAGTATGGTTTGATCAAATTATATACCAACATCCTGGTGTTGGTTATTAAAATTAGCCGAGCGGCATTAGTATCAGCCATAGGTGTGATGTGCAGTAGCTCCCTTCTCTCCATGTCGCATTTTATTCAACCGAACAATGTGCGAACAATTCACGAACGATTAAACAATAAAAATAGGTCCGAATTCTATCAAATGACCAATGATTTCTCGTTGCTTGTTTAATCGTTGTCTGCTATTACACAAAATGATTATTGTTTAAATCCAAATGATCTAACGATAATCGTCCCATGTAATACGGCCCTAGGTCTCCCGATCACCACCTCACAACAAAAGCCGACGCATTGACATTTAAATGTTCCAGGCCTCTGCTCCTTCTTCTCACCCATCCCTATCAGTCAATATGAGGCTAACACATTGTCACAACCATTCAGCAGGATGTGTCAGAATAGATATGTAAATCTAGGTCTCCCGGTCAGCTTCTCTACCTCACAATTCTGTGTGATGATATCTGCATGTCCAAGGATTCTTTCCTCAATCTCTGTCCCAGTCAGTCATTATGTGTGCTAGTATACTATATCACAACCCTGCAAGCAGGACAGGTTACATATATCATGGGAACGCAGTCTAGGTTTCCACATCTCAAGCTTTAGTAATGATATCTATTAGATCCAGGACTCGGTTCCTTCTTCCTCCTTTTTGTATTCCTGTTATTTAGTATGAGGCCGGCACCCTGTCACAATCCTGGTACAATAACTGGCTGGATATCTTGGAGGCTGCAGTCTAGGTCTTCAGGTCACCTTCACCTCTACATGTCCCAGAACTCTACTCCTTCCTGTCAATCATTCGGAGTTCTTGCATATTGTCACAACCCTGCTTTTTGGATGAACTGGGTTATGTGTGCCGTACGTGTCTGAGCGCTGTGTCTGGTAAGGCTCTGTTCACATCTGAGTCTTTGTCACAGATTCTATCATATTTGATTGGAAAATGCATGTTCAGATCATATCCGCGTTCCGGGTTTCTGCTGTTCTGCTCAGTCATAGGAACAGAACAATGGAAAGCGACACCAGCAGTGGGTCAGCTAAATGCCGGACACTGATCGCCCTACCAACTAGAATGGGGTTTGTTGGGATTTCACATTGACATTTTTGACCTGATACGTAACGCACATATCAATGCGGCCTAAGGTCAATGGTGTTTACCGCTGGTCTCTGCTGTGACAGATTGGTAAAGTCATTTGGGTTCCAGTATAAAACAGAAGGCAGATGTGAACAGAGCCGACTGCTTCGCTGTATACCCTGACAGACGAGCTGGACGTGAAATGTGAAGCAGATCCTGTTCTCGGTGCAGTCTTGACCTGAAATGACTCCCTGCGTGTTTGCCGGAGACGCAGATAACAGACACGGTTCTTGATTTGCTACAACACTAAAGCAAACAAGCCGAGGCTGCGGGATCTAAAAACAGCAGGACAGATTTACACGTCAAAGGAGAGCATTAGTGAGGAATGCCGGGCACGGGCACCTGGGGGCACGAGCGGGGCTGAGCTCCTCCACAGCCAGGCATGCCAAGCTGGCAACAAACAGGCCCCACCCTGGATAAAGTGGAGTCCACCCAACTGTGTCAATAATTCTGGATGCTGGATTGTATGAGAGGAGGAGGGGGGAGGCCATGGAAAACATTGCAGTGTAGTCCCATGATGGTTTCTGCAGGGTTCACAGACCCCTAAAGATGACATCAACCGCTGGGCTTCAATGACACGCTGGATGCAAAAGTTAAAGGGGTTTTCTAGCAAAAATCTTTTTCTTTCAAATAAACTGGTGTCAGAAAGTTATGTAGATTTGTAATTCACTTCTATTAAAAAATCTAATGTCTTCCTATACTTATTAGCTGCTGTATGTCCTGCAGGAAATGTTGTTTTATTTTAAGTCTGACACAGTGCTCTCTGCTGACATCTCTGGCCGAGACAGGAACTGTCCAGAGCAGGAGAGGTTTTCTATGGGGATTCATAAAAAACCGAGACAGAGTTCCTGTCTTGGCCAGAGGTGGCCGCAGAGAGCACTGTGTCAGACTGAAAATAAAACATTTCCTGCAGGACATAAAGCAGCTAATAAGTATGGGAAGACTTGAGATTTTTTTAATAGAAGTAAATTACAAATCTTTATTACTTTCTGATATCAGTTGATTTGAAAGAAAAAGATTTTCGCTGGACAACCCCTTTAAAGTTAAGCTTTGTATTTCCAAGGCTAAATCTAAGGTGGTGTTGCATGTTCACCTCTACTCGATACAACCCCTATAGGACGTACACAGTCCTACAAAGGCTGCAGGAGTGCACATGCCTGACCACCGACCTGTCAAACAGGGACACACAGACCCTTCACTTTTCTAATCAGTGGGATCCCATTAACCAGAACACCTATCCAGATGACTTCTTCTATTGCTCCATGCTCCAGTTCTGATGTCCACTGTAGACAGTTTTGGGGCTGGACGGACGGGGGACACATGACCCCTCTGACAGGTCTGCAGGGCCTCGGACATGGCAAAGACAGATTTGACTTCATAAGGGGAGAAATCAATGTATCCAGAAGCAATTGGTGATACTCTGTATGGCCACGACCTGTATAGCCCTCACACTGGTCACAGATCCCATACCTTGTATCAGATGTACAGAAAGAGGGGTCTTCAGTACATGGGGGTACACCGACCTTACCTGTGTTACCTACAGACACAAGGCCGAAGACCCCTGTAATACACAACAATAAGTGTGAGTGATATCGGCACTCAGCCCGGGGAGCACTTACCCATCCATCCAGCTAATCCCACCTGACAGCAGAGGAGGGGGGGGGGGACTCGCTCTTCCTGCTCTCCATTCCTTGACACACCCACCCTCTCACCTACAAGTAAACCTGAAAATTAACCCCAACCTGACCACAGATCATGTATCTAATCAGCATGAAGATGCTTCACGGTGTCAGATAAACCCTGAAGATCCGCATGTGTCATCCAAAAAACGCGCTAAGGTGAGTGAACGGCAGCCCCAAAAGCTTAACATGCTGTTAAGTGCATCTGTATACAGCCTATGGCTATATCCATGTTTTCCAAATTCTGCAGCCACCGGTAAGCAAATGTCGCACACCCGGGTTCGGACAGACCTGAGCATGCTGGAGATTCGCTCATCTATGATTGTAAGCTCCGACACACCGCACATAGAAAGGTCTCCATTCAGGGCCAGCCAGCAGAGATATAAAAAAATAAGTGAGAAACTGAGAAGTTCTATAAGAAAGCTGCAGAACTTCAATGAACAGCTGAAAAGTCCTAAATACAATGACACAATAGAGTCTGCTGAACTACACTACAGACTCCATGTACCATCCGGTCGCTCCAGAAGAAACAGAGCGAGAGGCTGAAAAACCCAATTACAAGCAATAAAAATGTGGAGTCAAAAGTAATCCAATCTCACTTAACTGCCCAGATTGTTATATCACCCCCTACTGACAGAATGTAGCATTACCGACACCAGGAACTACATACGTCTACTAGTACATACTACAGCTGGTATAACATGGGCATCTTCCTGTATGTAGGGATATGGAGGATGCTGGTATAACCTGGGTATCTCCTTTATATAATTATAAATACAGCTGGTATAACCTGGCTATCTACTGTATATAATTATATATGTACAGCTGGTATAACCTGGGTATCTCCTGTATATAATTATATATGTAGAGCTGGTATAACCCTGGTATCTCCCGTACATAATTATATATGTACAGCTGGTATAACCTGGGTATCTCCTGTATATAATTATATATGTACAGCTGGTATAACCCTGGTATCTCCATTATATAATTATATATGTACAGCTGGTATAACAAGGGTATCTCCTGTATATAATTATATATGTACAGCTGGTATAACCCTGGTATCTCCCGTATATAATTATATATGTATAGCTGGTATAACCTGGGTACCTCCTGTATATAATTATATATGTACAGCTGGTATAACCTGGGTATCTCCCATATATAATTATATAAGTATAACTGGTATAACCTGGGTATCTCCAGTATATAATTATATATGTACATCTGGTATAACCTGGGTATCTCCTGTATATAATTATATATGTATAACTGGTATAACCTGGGTATCTCCTGTATATAATTATATATGTACAGCTGGTATAAGTTATACATCTCCTGTATATAGTGATATGGAGCATGCTGGTGTAACCTGGGTATCTCCTGTATATAGTGTAATACATGTAGATATATATATATATATTGGCTCATCCTGCAGTGACATTGTGAAGGCTGGATGATGAAATAGTTAATCCTTAGACTATAGTGTCGGGGCAGGGGCTGAGCTTACATGCAGTAATGCTCTGTCCCATTATGGGCTTTAGGTTTGGGTTGGGCAAAGTTAGTCAAATCTACTCCCCGAGTGTTGGTGGATCAAGTTGTATTTGCAGTGTTGTAGGTGGATAGGAGGTTACCATACAAATATCCATTCCATGCAATGACCTCACGGGGGCAAAAAACACGGCCACACCCTTACTACAAGACCAGACCACAAGCCAAGGAACAGTCAGGGCTTATGGCAAATAGATCATAGATGTGGGAAGAAAACGGATACATTGTATTGAAATAAACAATTTTTTGCTTCCTCTGTATCAATGATTTACAACAGTGTTCCCAAGCCTGTGGCTCTCCAGCCGCTGCATGCCCTGACAGCTTTTGGCTGACCAGGAATACAGCCTTTTTCTGTCAGAGCATGCTGGGAATTGTAGTTTTGTAACAGCTGGAGGGTCACAAAAACAATGACATATTAGCTCTGGCTCGCTGTGTGAATTGTGATGCTGTACACAATGTGTCATTGTCTCGTGTCCTCTTGGCACGCTGCAGGACGAAGGTAGATGAAGGGGTTAAATGTGTCACTTATTATCAGCCTGTTCATTATTACAGATGAGTCAGGAGAGCATTGCTTGGCTGGAGCTTTATAGCTGACTAATAGTGGAGAAAGAAGTGACGGTATAGGAAAAACAGCAGGATTAGTCCCTGCATTCTGTCCCCCAGCTCTGCTGGACCTTACTGATTCGGCCATTCTGGGGGGTGACAACCACTATTGGCTGCTATACCAGTATATAATCTTATTATCGCACGACACGAGGGGTATTATTAGCTTATCAGACACAATGGATATTATTATTATTAGTTTACTAGATACCAGGGATATTATTATTAGTCCACTAGATACCAGGGATATTATTAGTCCACTAGATACCAGGGATATTATTATTAGTCCACTAGACACCAGGGATATTATTAGTCCACTAGATACCAGGGATATTATTAGTCCACTAGATACCAGGGATATTATTATTAGTCCACTAGATACCAGGGATGATATTATTATTAGATCACTAGACACCAGGAATGATATTATTATTAGCCCACTAGCAGGGCCGTTTCTACAGGCAGGCAGGCGGGCTGGGCGACTGCACGGGGCGCCAACAGCTGGTGGCACCTCCCGGACTCCACTGAGCTGCGCGCGCCCCCGGCTGCCCGGCGGCTCGCTCGCCCCATCACCTGCCCTTGTGCCTCTCTGCAGTTAAAATTACCTAGAAACGGCCCTGCCCACTAGACACCAGGAATATAATTATTACTGTTAGCCCACTAGGCAACAGGGATATTATTTTTGGCCCCTGATACCAGGGATATTATTATTAGCCCACTAGACACCAGGGATATTATTTTTAGCCCACTAGACACCCGGGATATTATTTTTAGCCCACTAGACACCAGGAATATTATTTTTAGCCCACTAGACACCAGGGATATTATTTTTAGCCCACTAGACACCAGGGATATTATTTTTAGCCCACTAGATACCAGGGATATTATTATTATTAGTAGCCCACTAAACATCAGGAATATTACTATTAGCCCACTAGACACCAGGGATATTACTATTAGCCCACTAGATGACAGGGATTACCAGTCTGAATTAATGAATTGAGGGAGCTTGGATTCAAATAATCCTAGGGGTGTGATACATACCAAAAAAAAAATCTGTGGGGTAAATGAAACTCTAAGGATACAGGTGATGTATATAAACCAGGAGCCTCTACCATGATATATACCAAACAAAGGATGTGAACAGCTGCCTGGGCAGACACTGTTTTTTTTTTTGTAGATGCCCTTTAAGCGCTGTGTTGTGGTGTCCACTGTAGCTTTCTAGATAAAAGATCAATAACTATAAGGGCCCCTTTACACATAGGGATAATCGGCCGAACCCGGCAGATTAACGATCCGTGTAATAGAGACAACGATAAATTGACGACAATGATCATCGACTGATCGTGTCTTTTGGTTCTGACCTAAAATTATCACCTGCCGACTGTGCTTCGCTACGTGTAATAGAGGATGCATAGCCGATTATATATAACCATATACATACCTCTCCACAGTCCCTGGTCTTCTGCTCTCTGCTAGCTTCCCAGAGCCGCTGTTGTAGCTTCAGAGCGGTCTCTGAACTGACAGGCTGCTCAGCCAATCACTGGCGGGGACCAGCTCTGAAGCTACAGCAGCAGCACTGGGAAGCCAGCAGAGGGCAGAAGACCAGGGACTGTGGAGAGGTAATGTATACACTTTAAGAGCAAGGGTTGCATGGACATCGCTAATGATATACGTGGAGCCCTTACTAAACGATTATTGATTTGTGTAATAGGCTTGGAAAGCAAGTGCTGATCTTACAGGAGGCATTTGGCCGTCTAATAGAGCTGTGGCACTGATGGAGCAGCTGCTGTGTGGCATGGACTAATAGCTATGAGAAAGCCGCGTGCCATCGACAGGCATCAGCCAAACCTTGCTAAGTACCTCACACACCATAATGTAATAGCCGGCACAGCATCAAAAGAGCCTGGGCGAGTGACTACTACCCTGCACACAATGGGATCCTCTGTCCCCCCCTGAACCCAGAGAAGCAGCTGCAAAACCTATCCATTATTCACTTGGGACATCTGATGATTGAATCACATGATGGGAGTTGTAATTTTGTAGCAGCTTGAGCCCCTCAGGTTGGGGATCATTGCCGCATACACCGTTACAGTAAGGGGCAGATTGTAGAAGGTTCCTGAGACATGGCAGGAGCTGGTGTCCTCCATCTGGCAGGCTCTCTGGATGGGCGGATGGTCAGCGCCAGTCTAGGAGTTAGAAACAACAATGAATGTTGGGTATCACCCGGTGGCGGAGAATGAGCTCCTTCCAGTAAAGGGCGGCCTGGCTTCCAGCAGACTCCTCTTGTATACACAGCGGACGCTTTGTCTGGAGCTTTGCTGGGATTTCCCAGCAACTAAACACCACAGAAAATATCCAGTGTGTGATCCCAGGTCCAAGAAACATTCTCTTCCCTTTCCTTATTAACTCCTTCTATGCTGGGCATCCCTGAGATACTCGGCTTGTCCTAGGGCTGGGCGTGCTCACACAGGATTGGGGGGCATCTGCTGGTCTCTATCACTATGTTCTAAACCACCATAGATACAACATACATATGATATATACCTGTGATGGGGACTGCAGCATTATAGGGCGCAGAACTGCTGGGAGTCAGTGAGTAATATGCACTACTAGTGGATTCCTCTCATGGAAAGTGACCACCCTGGTCTATACAAGAGGAGGGGATATAGGAATACGAAGAAGGGGACAGAGGAGTCTGGAGGAGGGGATATAGGAATACGAAGAAGGGGACAGAGGAGTCTGGAGGAGGGGATATAGGAATACGAAGAAGGGGACAGTGGAGTCTGAAGGAGGGGATATAGGAATACGAAGAAGGGGACAGAGGAGTCTGGAGGAGGGGATATAGGAATACGAAGAAGGGGACAGTGGAGTCTGAAGGAGGGGATATAGGAATACGAAGAAGGGGACAGAGGAGTCTGGAGGAGGGGATATAGGAATACGTAGAAGGAAACAGAGGAGTCTGGAGGAGGGGATTACAGGAATATGAAGAAGGGAACAGAGGAGTCTGGAGGAGGGGATATAGGAATATGAAGAAGGGGACAGAGGAGTCTGGAGGAGGGGATATAGGAATACGAAGAAGGGGATATAGGAAAACGAAGAAGGGGACAGAGGAGTCTGGAGGAGGGGATATAGGAATACGAAGAAGGGGACAGAGGAGTCTGGAGGAGGGGATATAGGAATACGAAGAAGGGGACAGAGGAGTCTGGAGGAGGGTATATAGGAATACGAAGAAGGGGACAGAGGAGTCTGGAGGAGGGGATATAGGAATACGAAGAAGGGGACAGTGGAGTCTGAAGGAGGGGATATAGGAATACGAAGAAGGGGACAGAGGAGTCTGGAGGAGGGGATATAGGAATACGAAGAAGAGACAGTGGAGTCTGAAGGAGGGGATATAGGAATACGAAGAAGGGGACAGAGGAGTCTGGAGGAGGGGATATAGGAATACGAAGAAGGAAACAGAGGAGTCTGGAGGAGGGGATTACAGGAATATGAAGAAGGGAACAGAGGAGTCTGGAGGAGGGGATATAGGAATATGAAGAAGGGAACAGAGGAGTCTGGAGGAGGGGATATAGGAATACAAAGAAGGGGACAGAGGAGTCTGGAGGAGGGGATATAGGAATATGAAGAAGGGGACAGAGGAGTCTGGAGGAGGGGATTAGAGGAATATGAAGGAGACAGAGGAGTCTGGAGGAGGGGATATAGGAATATGAAGAAGGGGACAGAGGAGTCTGGAGGAGGGGATTAGAGGAATATGAAGGAGACAGGAGTCTGGAGGAGGGGATATAGGAATATGAAGAAGGGGACAGAGGAGTCTGGAGGAGGGGATTAGAGGAATATGAAGGAGACAGAGGAGTCTGGAAGAATGACAGAAAAGTCAGGAGAGGGGATAGAGGAGTCTGCAGAAGACGACTAAAAAACACCTGGAGGTAGGGACTAAGGAGTCTGAAAAAGTGGGCAGAGAGGCCTGGAGGAGGGTAAAATTTGGGGACCTTCTGATAGCTATATGTGCATGGCCACATGATGGGAGTGGGGCACAGGACGCATGATGGCAGTGGGGCACAGGACCCATGATGGAAGTGGGGGGCACAGGATGCATGATAGGAATGGGGGGCACAGGATGCATGATGGGAATGGGGGGCACAGGATGCATGATGGGAGTGAGGGGCACAGGATGCATGATTGGAGTGAGGGGCACAGGATGCATGATTGGAGTGAGGGGCACAGGATGCATGATTGGAGTGAGGGGCACAGGATGCATGATTGGAGTGAGGGGCACAGGATGCATGATTGGAGTGAGGGGCACAGGATGCATGATTGGAGTGAGGGGCACAGGATGCATGATTGGAGTGAGGGGCACAGGATGCATGATTGGAGTGAGGGGCACAGGATGCATGATTGGAGTGAGGGGCACAGGATGCATGATGGGAGTGAGGGGCACAGGATGCATGATCACAGTGGGGCACAGGACGCATGATGGGAGTGAGGGGCACAGGATGCATGATCACAGTGGGGCACAGGATGCATGATCACAGTGGGGCACAGGACGCATGATGGGAGTGGGGCAAAGGACCCATGATGGCAGTGGGGCACAGGACCTGCTGTTTCATTAGCCACCATCCTGCTAAGATTTCCTGAGATACTGGGTGAGGGCGCTATAACAACTGCCAGGAGAGAGGTGGGAGCTCGCTGCAGAGCTGAACATTTTAAGGTGTGGTGTTTTGTGTTTCCCAGCTTGTAGGACAGGGAAGAAAACTGCTGAGTGTACTTTCTGAAAACCATTTCTGGATGGCGTCCCAGGCGGGGAGCGTGGCACGTCCCGGGCCCCGCAGGCCTATCTGACAGTGTTGATTTCGATAAAGCAGAAACACAAGCCCCCCCCCCCCCAATTTTCCAGATGGTCCTGTGGACGGCTGTATATCCATCCCCCCTCAAGCATGACAATATTTATTATACAATTATCTCTCTAAATCCCGTAAAAGACGAACACAAGTGCGTGAACGCTGCCAGATTCCCATTTTATTTCCCGGTTGCTGTGATCAGTCTCCCTGAATTATTTCTGTTTACTTTCCTTTGCGATGGATGGAAGGAATGCATCTCTTGTGGTTACACTTTGATCTCCGCATAAATGTGCAAAGCGTAAAGTCCTGGTGCCAGAAGAATTCACGAGCCCCAGACGCTGCTTGTGTGACCTTAATGCCGTAATGCCGAGGTGGGTGATGGGGCCTGGGAAATGGCCTCCGAAAACAAAAGTGAGTATAGCAGCATCTGTAACAATGCAATGTGGCATCTGAAAGCTGACACCAACCTGCCCGTCATACTCCTATCTGTACCACCAGATTTGCATTAGTCTGGTCTGTGGTAGGGGACAAACAACTATGGAAACCACACTGAAATCCAACATAAGTCTATGGTGGCGGTCTAGCACTGCCCTCATCATTTATGACATAACAGGTGTGAACAGAGACATAGGCCAGGTCTACACAGAGACTATTACCATGTCACAATAATTGCAGCTAATAAAAGAGAATAGGGTCATGTTGCCACTTTGGAGGAATTGTGGGGCTGCAGTGGTGACCACTTACGGTCACCACTGCAAAAGTCTGTTGTTCTGTCCGCAAATGCGGGCACGCAATTGCGGACAGAACATAGAACCAATTGTATTCAATGGCCCCGTTGACACATCTGTACGTGTGTACGGGGCCATGTGTGTACGGATCGCTACACTAATGAAGTGGCAATGCAGTGCTCCGTGAGGTACAGAGCACTACAGATGCACATTTGTAGTGCGGGCCGCGGCCGCAGGGCCGCAGTCACAGGCTGCTCTACAGATGTGTAAATATAGCCTTACTCTCATTGGCTAAAATACAAAGAATAACATTTGTGTACAGCTTACTGCCTTGTGCTGAACAATACCACAGGCAGAGGAGCAGACAGGGGATGAATACAGCTGTTGCTCACCGTTCTGCAGCAGCCCTGGGCAGGGAACTGGCAGGAAAACAATGATGGATAGCAATGCACTTTGGGAGTCGTAGTAGTTAGTATAGTGAGAGCACCTTGTAGGGGACAGGACTGGATACACACAAAACAATGCGTATATGCTATATACGTCTCCTGTACCCCCATAACACTGAGGACTTGTGTCTTCCCCACACAAAAGTCTTGATTTATCTAGTTAGTCACCATGCTGTACCTAACAACACTTCTCCCCTACCAGGTCACCTGCTACGGTCACCTGACACATACACCATCTATAAACCGATCGACCACTCCATGCTAGAGGCTGAGAAAACAGCGGATAGACACAGACTACACTGAGTGAGGTACATAGTGGAAGAAGCAGGGTCTCCAGCAGTACAGAGGATTTCAGGAATAGTGTGTGCAGATGTTCTAGGAGACAGGGACCTGTGCAAAAATGATTTAGCCTGGAGCATACAGAACAGAAAGGTAAGAAGACAGAAAGAGGTACACAGCAGCAGGATCAGACAGTCAGTTACACAGCGGAAGCAGCACAGAGTACTTAAGGCGATTTTATACTGATCTTCATGTCTATGCAAAATAACTATATAATATAGGGATTAGAGGGATAAAAAAAAAAAAAAACATGAAGTGCAGCCACTATGAGGCAGTGGGGAGTGTGCACACCTGGTGTGTGCGTCCGTCCAGCAGTCACCTTGTGAGGATCTGTATATAACACAGTCCCCAGAGAAGTGAAACAAATACAGAGAGGAATGAAAGTTACACCCTGCTCTGGGTCACCCGAGGACACGTGACTACTGCAAACTACACGGAGATCCATCCTCATACACCCCCTATCTTTATAAAGTTTATATAGATCCAGGAGCTGAAATCGTAGTTCCACACTCCAACTCCGACACACTCTGGCAAACATTGTCTCTATTCACCTGCAGCAAGCATGGGTATTGAAAATTAAGCAAAGTATAATAGAAAGTGGGAAAACATTTCATAACGCAAAACTACAACTCCCAGTATGCCCTGTGTCAAGTAGTGTAGCCCTACTGTATATCGGTGGCATATATATCATGTATATAGAAGGCGGTGCATTCCACCGTTACCCCCTTTCCCCCAACCTATTCCCAGATGTTGTGAAACTACAACTCTCAGCATGTCCAATTTATTATTCTAGCGTTCCCCAGTAAGTGGTTCGCCAGCTGTTGTATCATGATGGGGCTTGTAATGTTGGGGCTTGGGGTCATGATGGGACTTGTAACACCTGGAGTGCCACCATGGCCACCCTCCTAACCCCCCCAGACCCCTCCATACAGTACAAGTAAAGGCCCAGCCTGTAACCCCCCATCAGCAGACACCAGCATGGGAAGAGTTAACCGGTGGCTGTGAAAAATAGATGGGACTGGCGTGTAATGCGGCTCATTTCCCCGAACATATAACCCCGGCCTGTGAAGAACACGTAAACAGGAGCGTTACACAAGAGCGCCCTTTGTTCTCTGCGGTTGGAGAAGGATTTATTACAATCTTCATAAAATCGCTGAACATTATGTCTCCTGTGATTATGGAGGAGCTGGAGGCCTGTAAAACCTGAGATTTATAGCCCCGCCGGCAACCGGGGCAACCGTACACCGAGCCACAGAGCAGCCACATAGGTAAGTCACTGACCACCGGGGGGGGGGGGGGGGAGGCTACTGTTCTCATCAGATGTCTCTCTGCTAGGACTGTCTCATCAGATGCCCCTCTGCTAGGACTCTCATCATATGTCTCTCTGCTAGGAATGTTTCATCGGATGTCTCTCTGCTAGGACTGTCTCATCAGCTGTCTCCCTGCTAGGACTGTGTCATCAGATGCCCCTCTACTAGGACTGTCTCATCAGATGTCTCCCTGCCCCCATGCTTTATACTGCAGCTTTACTAGGACTGTCTCATCGGATGTCTCTCTGCCCCCCCATGCTTTATACTGCAGCTTTGCTAGGACTCTCTCATCAGATGTCTTTCTGCTAGGACTGTCTCATCAGATGCCGCTCTGCTAGGACTGTCTCATCAGATGTCTCTCTGCTAGGAATGTTTCATCAGATGTCTTTCTGCTAGGACTGTCTCATCAGACATCTCTGACTAGACATGCTAAGACTCTTATCAGATGTCTCTCTGTCTGCCATGCTTTATACTGCAGTTCTGCTAGGACTGTCATCAGACGCAGCTCTGTCCCTTATGCCCACTTTACCCACTCCTGATATTACTACTCCCGCTCCCACCACTACTGCTGCTACTACTCCCCATACTACTAATATAAAGAAAAGTTTAGCATGTAGGGGAGAGAGGATTAAAGTATCTTAATAGGAGGAGAAAGAGGCATTTTTTTCTGATAAGATAAATTACTGTTTCTTTTATTTGCTTACACTACTGATTTACATGACCTTTGTCAAAACAATTGACCATTTAAACAACAGTTCATTTTCTGATGACATATTTCTTTAATTATATGGATTTTCTAGGAAATACCAATACTTTGCCCTACAGCTCCGAGTGGAATAAACCACAGTTCAGTTGTCACATCTACCAATTGGCGTTGCTGTGTTGCACTTCTGACAACGTCCTGCTTAGCCAATTGCACACATAGGGGAGAGCCTGCTCTTCTATAGCTCTATACACACCCTTAGTGGCAGCAGCACAGAGGACATTATACAGCAGTTGAGAACCTGGAAATCTTTTGAAAAAGACAGATTAACACAGGACCAGAAGATATACCAGCTGTAGGGCTGGGGACGTGGCACTACACTGGTAAGTATATGGGTGGCACAGGGCTGAGTATTGGGGTTTCCTGTGAAACATCGTTAAATGCAAACATAAAGGAGAAGTCACCTCAGGGTAACGGATAATAAACCAGTCAGAGATAGAAAATCACTCAGCTCAGTGCCGGGTGGTGGATGCACTTACTGTTCTACTCGGGGGGACAGGTAGAGTTTAGGAAACACTTGTGTCGCTTCTGCATCTTCAAAGCTAACAGACAACAACGCCACATCCTCTCCAGGATCTTCATTAGCGTCCTGAGGAGGGAAAGATACAGAACGTCACACAGAATGCATCATGTCTGTTATTTTATATACCTGTCTATCTATATATCTATCTATCTCCTATCTCACATATACGACTATCTATCTATCTCACATATCCATCCATCCAAAGAATGGTGAAAAAAAGGTAGTGGGTTTTTATTTGCTCATGAAACAACAGTGCAACGTTTCAGCTCTGTCAATGAGACTTTTTTCAACCACTGCTTAAATCTCATCTGGATTACAATTAAAGTAATATCTCAATTATAAAGCTGTGGATAGATAACACAGGATCCATTATTGACAACAGGTAATTAGAGTAAATCATATAGCACACCTCCAACACTCTTGCATAGAGGTCAGCTGTTGACAGGCACAGCTTACCTCACAGGTCACAGAGCATGCCTATAACACTCTCCTATAGAAATCAGTGTGTAATGGTGCTGCGGGGTCTACGGACCCTCCCCTCTCCTCCACAGAGTCTTATGTAGGTGCCCTCCTCTATCTAGACTTATCTGAGCTTTCCTCCCTAATCTATAGACTTTGTGATCTGCCCTCCCTGATAACTTGGATGCATTTCCCTTTTCATTTGCTGATCTGCTTTGTATATCCCCCCCCCCCCCCCCCCCGCTGCTACCTCTAACAATAAGAGAAGGGAGCGGTACAGCAGAGAGAGACGGCTAGGAGCAGCTATGTTAAGGTGTTACACATTTTCTACAACAGTAAAAAAAATAATAAAAAAAAAATAAAAAATAATAATAATAATAATAATAATAATAAAAAAAAATATATATATATATATATATATATATATATATATATATAAAATTTTGTGGCATGGTGGGGCTGTAACAGGCAGTTCTATGCCTCTGGAGTGGGAATTGGAGTTAAGGTGGAGCTCCTGGTCCAGATACTCCACTCCAGCCCTAGAGCTAATGAGGCTCTGAAACCACCTGGTGGAGCTCTATTAGAGACTCAAGAGCTTTCCAGGTGATGGCTCCCAGGTGAAGACTCCCAGGGTGGGAGAACACAGGCAGTGCTAGGCCTGTGGGAGCTGCAGACAAGTCTGGGTGAGACCAGTGGAGCTGGTGATATTGAGCATTAGGCTCATAAGTGACAGCTAGGGAAGCTGTGGTGTTAGTCAGTGGCTAGACGGCCTAGGCTTTATTTTATTGGCAGTGTTGCCTATGTCTTGTGTTTTCTTTGAACTGATAAATAAAGCTGACTGAGGTCAGTATAAAGCATACAGCGCTGACTGGACTGCAATTTGTGATGTGCCAACCGTCTCAGGCCCAGGAGATGGCGATCCCAGCAAGTGAGTAACCCCCAGATTGTCTATATATATATATATATATATATATATATATATATATATATATATATATATATATATATATAAAGTCCTACATGTAAAGTTATTTAGGAAGCAAATAAAAAGTAGAAAAAAAAAAATTTAATTGCAATGGTGTCCATAGCCTTTACGTGTAAGAAATCAAGAGACAACTGGTGACAGATCCTGCGTCAGAGGAGATGCTGTCAAACCATTTGACATAAATCCTGGAACATATGCCACTTGCTGAAGACGACAACGTCAATGCCAGGAAATTATGACGGCAAAGACAGGCAGGTATAGGATGTATATGACTGCTGATGCGATATGGTGGGCTTGTGGAATGCATCCGCACATTCCCAGCAGTGCCGGCCAGACAGACAGACGCTGCATAACTGGCTAATCCCACACAGCCGCTGTAATGTACAGGGAAATATCACTGAGGAGGATAGAAGTCCAAAAACATCAGGTCATCTACTCCAGTCACATCTAAAGCTGCGCACTGTGTTCTGGTGACTGCTAAATAAAGGCAAAAGAAAAGATATGATGATTTGACTCATCTATCTATCTATCGATCTTCTATCTATCTATCTATCTATCGATCATCTATCTATCTTCTATCTATCTATCTATCTATCTATCTATCTATCTATCCATCTTATATTTGTCTCATATCTATGGGGTGTTGTATACGATAAAGCCCCACAAAGTGAGTGAACCCCTGGTGACCTGTATATTGTGCAGCGCAGGTCACAGGACAAAATCCCACCTACTGGAAGATTGCTCCTCACTTACTGGAAGCGGGGATTACTGACAGCGGCGCCTGCTCCCGGGCATAGAGCTAAAACATCTGCTCCACACAGTCACAATAGCTCTAAATCCATCCCTGACACAAAAGAGCATGACCGTCAGCGGGATGAGGACCCCCGAGTGTGGACACTGACCAAATCCTGTATACACACTGACATAACACCACAGCTCACACTGCTGCAGGGCTGACACATACAAAAGACTTTACACCTTTAGAGGAGTCACCACACTGGACAATCACTGTTTCTTGGAAGATCCCTTAAAGGGGTACTCTGGCAAAAATCTTTTTCTTTTAAATTAACTGGTTTCAGAAAGTTATACAGATTTTCAATTTACTTCTATTTAAAAATCTCAAGTCTTCCCATACTTATTAGCTGCTGTATGTCCTGCAGGAAGTGGTGTTTTCTTTTCAGTCTGACACTGTGAACTCTGCTGCCACCTCTGTCTGAGAGACAGGAACTGTCCAGAGCAAGAGAGGTTTTCTATGGAGATTTGCCACTACTTCAAACAGTCTCTGACTTGGACAGAGGTGGCAGCAGAGAGCACTGTGTCAGACTGGAAAGAAAACACCACTTCCTACAGGACATACAGCAGCTAATAAGTATGTAAAGGCTTAAGATTTTTAAATAGAAGTAAATGAAAAATCTATATAAAATTCTAAAACAAGTTGATATGAAAGAAAAAGTTTTTTCGCTGGATAACCCCTTTAAATATAAAATGATCAAAAAGAGTCCACCTCCCGCAAACCCCCATGCTGTGATCTTCAGCGATCATCTGTAATTTGTGGGGAAACCTGGCAGTCTCCCTGATGCGCCACCATAGGAGTGATGTAGTATTACACAGTGCGGTCTGATATCACAGTCCATAAAAGCTGAGCTGTGATTGGTTGTTATTTGTCCTCCTTCGGCCCAGAACTCCCCTAGCTGTGGTGTGTCCACCAAATCCCCCGCCACCCCAATCCCCATATATGACAGCTTGGCAATTAAAGGAAAACTCCGGCGCTGATTAAAAAAAAAAAAAAACCTGAACTAAAGCTCCGGTTGGTGGCTTCTTTTTTTTTTTCACTTCCTGGTTTGGGCTTTCTCATGATGCACTTTGTCTCCTGTGATGTCTATGACTCTGTAGAACTGTTAGATGGCTTACAGCTTGCTCAGCCAATCAGACCTAAGCAACCTGAGCCATCTGACAAAGGGAGGCTGGCCTAACAGGGTTTAGACCCGCCTCCCTCTTGATGACATCATTGTCACAAAATGGCTGCCACAGAGCAGCCTGGTGACAACAGTCATTAGGTAAGAATGAGTTTACTTCACTTCCTGGTGGCGGGTTGAGGGGGGAAAAGATAGGTGATTGAAGCATATTACAAAGTTATATAACTTTGTAATGTGTTTCAATTACTGGGGAAAAGATTTTCGCCGGAGTACCCCTTTAACTCTCGGCATCTGAAGAAGTTGGATGCTGCCCTAAGGCTGCCAGGAGACCATAGGCTGTATCCATGTTTTCTAGAACTCCCTAGAGCAGCATCCAACTTCTCCAGATGCCGGGAGTTGAATGCTAAGCATTGAGGTTCAACATGGACACTTTTCTGAAGTTCGCTGTACACTAACCAGCAGCAGAACTTGTAAGGTGTGAGGTGCGGCCTACATGGATGGGACTTGTTTTTCCAGCATATCTCACAGAAGATCAACTGGATTGACATGCCAGGATACAAGGTTTCCATCACGGTTGCCATTTTGTTTTCTTTCCATAGTGCATCCTGATGCCATCCCATCCCCAGGCCACATGATAGAGCAGTGATTTTCAACTAGTGTGCCGCGACACATGGTCAGGTGTGCCGCGGGGAAAGCTCCCCAAACTATGGTGCCCCTGTGAAACAGGAGAAAACAATGGGGGAGAGAAGCAGGGGGGAGAGAAGTTTGGTGGAGAGAAGCAGGGGGGAGAGAAGCACAGGAGAAGCAGGGGGGAGAAGTATGGTGGAGAGAAGCACAAGAGAGAAGCAGGGGGGAGAGAAGCACAGGAGAGAAGTAGGGGGGAGAAGTATGGTGGAGAGAAGCACAGGAGAGAAGTAGGGGGGAGAAGTATGGTGGAGAGAAGCACAGGAGAGAAGTAGGGGGGAGAAGTATGGTGGAGAGAAGCACAGGAGAGAAGTAGCGGGGAAAAGTATGGTGGAGAGAAGCACAGGAGAGAAGTAGCGGGGAGAAGTATGGTGGAGAGAAGCACAGGAGAGAAGCACAGGGGGGAGAAGAAAACAGGCCCAGGTTTCACACTGAGTGAGTATAAATACATTTAGAATCTATATTATTAACTATATGTATAATATGTACTGTTTTAGTGTTATTTTGTGCCATTTTGGTTGGTGGTGTGCCCCGGGATTTTTTAAGTATAAAAAGTGTGCCGCGGCTCAAAAAAGGTTGAAAATCACTGTGATAGAGAACATGATCCATCAGACCAGATGCCTTCCTCCGTTGCTCTATACTGCATTCTGATGCCCACTCTAGACACTTTTGGGGGTGGACAGGGGTTACTTGGGTTCTGACTGGTCTCACGGGTGCAACACACTGCAAGCTGCCATGTCCTGTGTGATCTGAGGCGACCCTCATTCGCAGAGGTGGGACTGGTACCTGAAAGCTGATTATGACTTGGACTACTCCTTTAAAGGGAACCATTCACCCCGTGGCCCGGGCAGAAACTGACATAAAGGTCAATATACTTACCACATCGCTCCCGATGCCGTCCCGGATCCCGTTGTTGACACGGAGAAATCGCCGATTCTTCTTCTCGTGCCCATTATGGTAATGAGCGCCGCCGGGTCCGAAGTCCAGCCTTCTCCCGCCTCCGACACTTGATTGACGCCGGGTCCTCTTCTTCTTCGTCTTCTTTCTTTTCGCCGGATCCCGCGCAGGCGCCGTGACAGTTGTTTTCGGCGCATGCGCAGTTCACAATTGAAGCCGCTCCGCAGCCTCACTGTTTACTGTGCGTGCGCCGATTGTCTCGAACACGTATCCTGTTTACCGCGCAGGCGCAGAAGAGGTGACAAGACCATCGCAGCGGCGCCTGCGCGGGAATTCGTCAGAAGACTGAAGACGTCAATCAAGTTCCAGGAGGCGTGGATGGGCGGCGACGAGAAGAGGACCTCATGAATAAGTTGGACTCGTCCGTCGTTTCCTATGGACGTTGGACTCATCTCAGCTCATTACCATAATGGGCGGGAGAAGAAGAATCGGCAATTTCTCAGTATCAACAACGGGATCCGGGACGGGACTGGGAGCGATGTGGTAAGTATATTGACCTTTCTGTCACTGTATGTCAGTTTCTGCCGGGGGCCACGGGGTGAATGGTTCCCTTTAAGGAGTGATGTCTGGGCTGTATACACACTGGCATATGAGCTAGTGGTAAAGTTGACTGCGTGGGGGAGGGACATTTGCTGAAATAGCAATAAACAGCGCGCTGGGTGATATTTCAACATTCTCAGCATTAAAAACAAGTGTGCGGCCAAACCGGGCGGAGGATTTATTTACTTATTAGAGTCCTGACACATTTCCCACCTTCTCTATATTTAGACTTGGCAGCGCGTCGGTTTGTGGTTACAGCTTGGATGGGGTTATGTGGAGTTACGCTACCTGACGGGGCTCGCCATGAATGACGGTGGGGGACAGGCCAGATGGAAAGAGGGGATGCCCTGGGTCAGGTTTTCAGGATTTCCTCACTGTTATAGGTCACAGGTGTTCTCGCTCTATGGGACATCCTTACATCAGGACTTTTATGGGGGGTTTTGTCACTTTTTATACAAAATGTAGCAAAAAAAAAAAAAAGTGATTAAAGGAGAAGTCTAAAGAAAATTTTTAGTTATACAAATCCCCAATATACACTTATTATGGGAAATGCTTCTTTCCCTGCACTTACTACTGCATCAAGGCTTCACTTTCTGGATAACATGATGATGTCACGACCAGACTCCCAGAGCTGTGTGGGCTGTGGCTGCAGGAGAGGATGATGGCAGAGGGATGCTCAGTGTCACTCCAGTGCCTTGTGTCCCTCAGTGTCCCTCTGCCATCATCCTCTGGCTTTAACCCTGACTGCTTGTGGCTCCTTTGATAGAGAAATTGAAGCTGAAAACATCAAGTTGGTAACCTTCTCAGTGATGACGGATGTACTAGAGCTGATGGAGTATTATCTGTGACTCCCATCGACCCCATCTGAGTGGACACAAGCTAGATAGTAAGTTCAGCACTGCTGCATTTGCACATTAGCTTAGCTGTGATTGTGGGGAACACCGAGAACAGGTTCATATAGGACCCCCCACCTGCACATCCGTCAAGACAACAACTCTTCTAAAGCCCCTATTCCACGGGGCGACTACGAAGCCTGTGTGTGGGGGGGGGCTGGGGTTCACAGGGAGCTGCGGGCTGCCTGGGTGATCGCTTGATCATCCGGGCAGCCCATAGCATATAGCAGCGGTCTGCTGCCGCTGCCCCTATTCCATTGAGCGACGGCAGCAGATCGTTGCTTTATGAGTCGTTTGTCTTTCAACAATTTCGAAAGACAAATGACTACAACGATCAGCCGAATACGGACGATAATCGTTCTGTGTAATAGGGTCTTAAGTTAAAGTCATTTGAGAGGTCTTAAACCCAGTGCAGTCTAAACTTGTGATATGTGCACATGATGTGTCCCAGTCCTGAGTGTTATAACCAGAGAAAGCATGTGGCCACAAGCTTCAATTCCCGGCTGGACACCATATCTGACTTGGAAGCTCGTGACTGCGCAACTTACCAGATCATGGCAGATCTCAGGACCCAATGCAATCTGGACGACATGCCAAAACACTTTGAAGGAGTCATCTACCCTACAAAAACCTATGGCCTACCCTCAAGATAGGCTATCAATATTAGATTTGAGGGTGAGCAGCACCTGACTCACTTCACATTAGCTGTCTAAGTGGGCAGGTCCCATTCAAGTAAAAGGCTGCAGTACCTTGCACTGTCACTAGGGACAGTAGGGGAACACATGGACCAGCACAAGTAAACAGTGAAGAGGCACCAAGCCCCTGAAATCCCTGATCCGTAGAAATGTCAGAATAAGGACCTTAGCTAGAAACAGGCTGGATATCCCCAAAGCATGCTTCTGGATCTTCAAACGCCCCCCTCATGAAAACACCGTATGTTACAGAATTCAGAAAGGCACAAAGTCATCAGCCTCTCCTAGTAGTGCATCTTCTCTCAGTAGTGCAGTAGTGCTTACACCCTGCAGTTTCCTACAGTAAGAAATTAAAACGAAGTCTACAACATACAATAAAAGGGGCAGTCCAGGTGAGAAGACCCAATGTCATACAACCTATTAGGGGGTCCTCTGTTCAGGATCCTCATCCATAGGTCAGAGTGGAGAGAAGTTGCAGAGATCATCTGTTTCTATGTAGGACCTATCCTGTAGTATTACACAGGCAGTGATGTCAATGGGCACGTGTAATGCTCCATTTCACCTGTGGTGGCGCTGCAGGGAACCAAACTGCCAGGTTTCCCCACAAATCACAGCTGATGTGGAGGATATCCCATGATCAGGGAAAAGTGGAGTGATTGTCCTTTAAACTGTCTCTCTCGCATTTTCTTCCGTTCGGCTCCTTTAAGACACTGGGAGGAGCTTGTCTCCAGTTGTCTGTCATCTGAGGACAGCGGCAACGGCGGGATAATAATCTGCTCTGTGATTGTATCTGACTGATAGGAGCAGATTTTTATGTGCAGCACATGAGCAAAGTGCAGCGATAAACCCTGTGCTTAAGTGTTGCTACCAGTTAACCCTTTTTCCAGGGGGACAGAAGAGGGGAATAGCACGCTGTTCACATGGGTTTCTACTGATGCACTTCTGGTTTAGTCATACACTAAACCCCATTCACTTACAGATATACTTACTGTACAGATTTGTAAATTACTTCTATATAAAAATCTCCAGTCTTCCAGTCTTCAGCTACTGTATGCCCTGCAGGAAGTGGTGTATTCTTTCCAGTCTGACACAGTACTCTCTGCTGCCACCTCTGTCCATGTCAGGAACTGTCCAGAGCAGTAGCAAATCCCCATAGAAAACCTCTCCAGCTCTGGACAGTTCCTGACATGGACAGAGGTGGCAGCAGAAAGCAGTGTGCCAGACTGGAAAGAATACACCACTTCCTGCAGGGCATATAGCTGCTGAGAAGTACTGGAAGACTGGAGATTTTTATATAAAAGGAGTACCCCTTTAATAAAAACCTTAAACCCTGCTCCTCCGCAATAAGCAGAGACAAGTTAGTCAGGAGCTCCCAGACGTGACCGCCTTGTAGCAGCCTCCACAGTCAATCATTGATACATTTAATGGATCTCTCTGGGGTTATGTCTCTTGAATAATATTCCTCGTGTCGGGACAGGCATCTCCGGGACCCACCCTGTAATCTGTAAGGACGGCCGGAGCCGAGTGTTTGCTATGCCTCTACTGAAACCAGAGAAAATCCTTCAGAAAACAATGACCTCTTCAGCTTTCTTTGAGGACATAAGATACAATTTTTTAACAAAATATTAGGTCATGGGAGGCGGTGGGAACACATGGGAACCCTAGGAAAAGTGCCCAAATTATTCGTATTCAATGGGAATCTACACCATTGTTCACACTTTGGGATCTTCAGCAAAGAAACATTGTTCAGTAAAGTTGCATTCTTCAAGAAACAGCGCCACCCCTGTCCTCAGGTTGTGAGTGGTATTGCATTTTCTATTACATGGTTGACCAATCCTGCCTAAATCACTAGGTTAGGAAGCTAGTCATGCAATGTATATGGCCGCTTAAAATGGGTTATCCCAAGATTAATACATAGACTTTATCCACAGGAAAGGGGATAAAGAACTGATGGTTTGGAGTCCGACATCTGGGATAGTCAAGAGAATGTCCACAGAGTGAGCAGAGGGGCTTTATGGTGAATACCCTGAAAAGTAAATGTATGATTTATTGATGTACAGAACAATATGGTAGAAAGAAAAAGACCCAAATGGTGGAGAGAAAAAGACTCTTAACTTATAGGAAATGAATCAAGGGGATTTCTCTATCTGATAGCAGACCTTGTGTTTTATTACTACACACAATCGTTCCCTATAGGTTATTAATGGAAAATTCCACTAAGCTTATCAGTGGAGCCTGGATAAATATACCTGTGTACATTACAAAAGTTACATAAGGCGGGGCTATGTACGTATCTCAGCCTGAGAATGGAGCCGCCATGATGTCATTGAGAGACAAGGTCAGTGGAGATACCTTAGGGGATGCTGGTATATTCTGCCACGTGACATAAAGACGGACTTAGTTATCAAATGTGTGAAATGCAAATGTATCTGTACAAGAGATGTATCTTGAATACAGCCTATCCATCACTAGAGATCAGCGATGACGTCACTGAGAATACAGCCTATCCATCACTAGAGATCAGTGACATCACTGAGAATACAGCCTATCCATCACTAGAGATCAGTGGTGATATGACTGAGAATACAGCCTATCCATCACTAGAGATCAGTGGTGATATGACTGAGAATACAGCCTATCCATCACTAGAGATCAGCGATGACGTCACTGAGAATACAGCCTATCCACCACTAGAGATCAGCGATGACATCACTGAGAATACAGCCTATCCATCACTAGAGATCAGCGATGACATCACTGAGAATACAGCCTATCCCTCACTAGAGATCAGTGACATCACTGAGAATATAGCCTATCCACCACTAGAGATCAGCAGTGACATCACTGAGAATATAGCCTATCCACCACTAGAGATCAGCGGTGATATGACTGAGAATACAGCCTATCCATCACTAGAGATCAGAGACATTACTGAGAATACAGTCTATCCACCACTAGAGATCAGAGGTGACATCACTGAGAATACAGCATATCCATCACTAGAGATCAGCGGTGACATCACTGAGAATACAGCCTATCCATCACTAGAGATCAGTGACATCACTGAGAATACAGCCTATCCACCACTAGAGATCAGCGGTGACATCACTGAGAATAATTTTATAAGATCAGTGATGGAAATACCTATGGATGTAACCTATCCATTCACCAGCAGTGACATCACTCAGCCTATTCATTTACCAGATCTGTGACATCACTAAATACAAACTAATGAGAAAGATATCACTGCAAGAAACTATAACAGAAACATTTCAGATCTGAATATCCATTAATGGTTGTTCCCCTTTAAACCCACCTGGGAAATTATAGTGAAATGCGATGATCGGCAAATATTACAGCCCTGTGAAATAGCGACGTGATGTCATCTTTACCACCCAGGCTGCTAAGCTTCATTTACCCAAACAGAGACATGAGGAGGAAGTAACAGTATGTATGATGAGGATAGGTTTCCCTATAAGTAACAAGGGGAAGGGGAATTTTGGGAGCCTTTCAGATCAGATATTCCTCCGGTTACACAATGTCTGCTTTCTGTCTCACATCACCTGATCAGCAGGAGACACAGACACTTACCTGAGCGGGGACGAGGACAGTGAACACATTATCAGAGGTCAGGGGCTTTTATACAGTTCTGAAACGATCACTGTGAATTCATGTTCACAATGAATTTTCACCATATTTTTTTTTTATTAAGCTGGTGGTAAGTGTCCATCACTGGAGATCAGCAGTGACATCACTAAGAATACAGCCTATCCATCACTGGAGATCAGCAGTGACATCACTGAGAATACAGCCTATCCATCACTAGAGATCAGCGGTGACATCACTGAGAATACAGCCTATCCATCACTCGAGATCAGCGGTGACATCACTGAGAATACAGCCTATCCACCACTAGAGATCAGCGGTGACATCACTGAGAATACAGCCAATCCATCACTCGAGATCAGCGGTGACATCACTGAGAATACAGCGTATCCATCACTGGAGATCAGCAGTCACATTACTGAGAATACAGCCTATCCATCACTAGAGATTAGTGGTGACATCACTGAGAATACAGCCTATCCACCACTAGAGATCAGCGGTGACATCACTGAGAATACAGCCTATCCATCAGTAGAGATCAGCAGGGACATCACTGAGAATACAGCCTATCCATCACTAGAGATCAGCGGTGACATCACTGAGAATACAGCCTATCCATCAGTAGAGATCAGCAGGGACATCACTGAGAATACAGCCTATCCATCACTAGAGATCAGCGGTGACATCACTGAGAATACAGCCTATCCATCACTAGAGATCAGCGGTGACATCACTGAGAATACAGCCTATCCATCACTAGAGATCAGCAGTGACATCAATAAAAAAGGCAGCAATTCACTAGAGATCAGCGGTGACATCACTAAAAATAAAGCTTAAAAGGGACTACCCAGTTTTTTACATAAACTTCCATGTTCAGTAATGGTGAGACCCCTAACTTACGGGCAGACTAGACTGACCCAGTGGTCTTTTTCTGCCGACAATCTTCTAGGTTTCTATTTCCATCTGATAGTAGGTAACTACAGGCCACTGCACTGTATGACACAGGCAGTGCATTATCACGCCTCAAGCATGTCAAAAGTTCACTATGAAAGGGTTATTATACCGCCACTTCTTTTCAAGTCTGTAAACAATAGTGACTGCAGAGAGGAGACATTGATGTTTACCCTGGTAATAAAGCCGCACATACTGAGACAATTACCGAGCGCCGCAAGTCAGCAAATGAGCGGCCGCCCCGGACGGGTTACTCAAACAATGCGGGATACTAATACTTCACTATAACCATGAGATCAACACCGAGCGCTCCTCATCCCCACTCACAGTGTACCAGATGTACTCAAATGGCGGAGAGTGCTTCAGGAAGATGAATGGTGGGAAACAAACAATGGGCAAGAGTCCGAAAGTCGTGTGTACTCTTATTATGTATCCAGAAAGGTGAAAAAGTTACATTAAAAAGCAAATCAGCCCGACTATAAATCATAACAAAGACCCACAGTGACTGAAGACTAAAAGATAAGGACTGTGTACACCACTTCTAGAAGATATCTAACATAGTACTGCCCCCTATAGGTATCAATGTCACTTCTTTTCTTGTAGATAGGGGCACTATTATACCGTAGTAGTTATAGTCTTGTATATAGGAGCAGTATTATAGTAGTTATATTCTTGTATATAGGAACAGTATTATAGTAGTTATATTCTTGTATATACAGTAGGAGCAGTATTATAGTAGTTATGGAAACTGGAGAGAAAGGAACGGCTGCACATCCCATCTATGGCTGACACTAATGCCGCTTGGCCTATATTAAAAATCAACACCAGATTGTCTGTATATGAATTGATCAAGCCATATTGCCCCGTGTATCACCGTGCAGGTCCTCTGGTCCACACGGGTCCCTACGCTAACTCCACACCGTGTCGGTCAGCGACCGCCAACCCCGCAAAGCGTGCACATGCAGGGAAGGGAGGCCACGGAACGGCCCTGCAACCCCAATGTCACAGGACCAGACCCAAAAAGCCCCACCAAAACCCAGCCAGCACCACCGGCGGGGAAGGCTGCCCCCAAACGACACAAGTATGGATATGGTATTACACTTACCATTGCTGCTCTCACAGAATGGGGAAGACATAAGGTCCAGACATGTGAGCACAGGCATATCCCGCTAATTTTGGTCATGTGGGTCTTATAAAGGAGTGCTAGCTGTTCAGAGAGGGAGAACTGTAAGACACGGAAACTGGAGAGAAAGGAACGGCTGTACATCCCATCTATGGCTGACACTAATGCCGCTAGGCCTATATACAGACACTCTGGTGTTGATTTTTAATATAGGCCTAGCGCCATTAGTATCAGCCATAGATGGGATGTGCAGCCGTTCCTTTCTCTCCAGTTTCCGTGTCTTACAGTTCTCCCTCTCTGAACAGCTAGCACTCCTTTATAAGACCCACATGACCAAAATTAGCGGGATATGCCTCTGCTCACATGTCTGGACCTTATGTCTTCCCCATTCTGTGAGAGCAGCAATGGTAAGTGTAATACCATATCCATACTTGTGTCGTTTGGGGGCAGCCTTCCCCGCCGGTGGTGCTGGCTGGGTTTTGGTGGGGCTTTTTGGGTCTGGTCCTGTGGCATTGGGGTTGCAGGGCCGTTCCGTGGCCTCCCTTCCCTGCATGTGCACGCTTTGCGGGGTTGGCGGTCGCTGACCGACACGGTGTGGAGTTAGCGTAGGGACCTGTGTGGACCAGAGGACCTGCACGGTGGTACACGGGGCAATATGGCTTGATCAATTCATATACAGACACTCTGGTGTTGATTTTTAATATAGGCCAAGCGGCATTAGTATCAGCCATAGATGGGATGTGCAGCCGTTACTTTCTCTCCAGTTTCCGTGTATTATAGTAGTTATATTCTTGTATATAGGAGCAGTATTATAGTAGTTATGGTTCAGGGAAGAAAAAGAGTGCTGCACCTCACACCTATGGCTGATACTAGTACCTCTCGGCAGCATAAAAAACATCAGAATTCTGTATGTGAATTGATCAAGCCACACTGCCCCATGTACCTCGTGCAGGTATCTGATACACATGGGTCCCTACACTAAGTCCACACTGTGCCAGTCAGCGACCACCACCCCCGCAGGCGTGCACAGTCAGGGAAGGGAGGCCATGGAACGGCCCTGTAACCCCCATGCCACAGGACCAGACCCAAAAATGCCACACCAAAACCCAGCCAGCACCACCGGCGGAGGAAGCTTCCCCCAAACAGCACAAGTCTGGATAAGGTATTGCACTCACCATAGCTATCAAAGATAGAATGGGACAGACAGGAGGGATTAAAACTATGAGCACTCAGGTGTCTCCTGCTAATTGCGGTCATGTGGGTCTCACCAGGAGGAGTGCAAAACACGGAGAAAAGAGAGAAACAAAATACGGTTCAGGGAAGAAAAAGAGTGTTGCATCTCACACTGGTCGGCCGGGTTTTGGTGGGGCTTTTTGGGTCTGGTCCTGTGACATTGGGGTTGCAGGGCTGTTCTATGGCCTCCCTCCCCTGCACGGGCACGCTTTGTGGGGGTGGTGGTCGCTGACCGACACGGTGTGGAGTTAGCATAGGGACCCGTGTGGACCAGAGGACATGCGCGGTGGTACACGGGGCAATATGGCTTGATCAATTCATATACAGACACTCTGGTGTTGATTTTTAATATAGGCCAAGCGGCATTAGTATCAGCCATAGATGGGATGTGCAGCCGTTCCATTCTCTCCAGTTTGTGTATTATAGTAGTTATATTCTTGTATATAGGAGCAGTATTATAGTAGTTATATTCTTGTACATAGGAGTAGTATTATAGTAGTTATAATCTTGTATATAGGAGCAGTATTATAGTAGTTATATTCTTGTATACATGAGTAGTATTATAGTAGTTATATTCTTGTATATAGGAGCAGTATTATAGTAGTTATATTCTTTTACATAGGAGCAGTATTATAGTAGTTATATTCTTGTACAGAGGAGCAGTATTATAGTAGTTATATTCTTGTAAATAGGAGCAGTATTATAGTAGTTATATTATTGTGTATAGAAGCAGTATCATAGTAGTTATATTTTTATACATAGGAGTACATAGCAGTATTATAGAAATTGTATTATTTTACACAGGGAGCTGTACTGTAGCACAATGGGAAACTGACAGCTCATGTAAACTTTTTAGCCTCATAGAGTTAGTACCAGTTAGACACTGGCTTTTGGTTGTAACTTCCTTGTAATTCCAGGAGTCCAGCGGTGACAATGTGGCTTTCCATTGCCAAGGAAAGGATGAAAGAGCAGAGAGATGACGCTACCCTTCAATTATTCAGCGACATTCCTTGCGGTTTATCCAATCTTATGGCCCTATATTACAGTAATGATACAGATTACAAGCCACAGCAGGCGAAGAAACTGGAACCAGTCACGCAATGTCATTTAGTTGTCAAAATCCAAGCTGTGGATGGTGGGGAGGATCAATGGATGCAGTCCAGCTGTGGGGCCCAGGGACGCAGGTGTCACTGAGCTCATCACATATGAAACGGCTGTGAGGGCCCTATTACATGGGACGAATATTGTGCAAAAATCGTTACATCGTTCAAATTTAAATGATATGTGAATGCAGGCAACAATAAAAAAAATCGTTCACGTGTCATTGATGGCAAAATTTGAGTTGAGCCTAAAATCATTGGTAATCCATCGCTCTATTGATCAGATGGAGTAATCAATTGTAGTAATGATCGTAATAACTATCGTTCAGTGTAATATGGTGAACGATTTTTAAATAGCTCTTGTTTGCCAGGGGACCTGCACTTGGTACCTGAGGCAATATGGTTTGATCAAATTAGACAATTAGACATCAAATTGGTTTGAGACCTGCGCCATAGGAGTGAGGTGCAGCAGCTCCTCTCTCCATGTTCGTATTTTACTTTTCTCCCCTTTTCTGAGTCGCTAGCACTCCTCCTGGTAAGACCAATGTGACCCCAATTAGCAGGAAGCATCTATGCACACATGGCAAATACCTCCTATTCTTCCCATTCTATCTGCAAGAGCAGTGGTAAGTGGTTAGACCTTGTTCTCACGTGTGTTGCTTGGTGGCCGATTTCTTCGCCGTTGGCGCCTGCTGGGCTTGGGGGGGCCCTTGGGGATTGGTCCTGTGACAGCGGGGTTGCAGGGCCATTCCGTGGTCTCCCTTCTCTGCTTGCGCTCGCTTTGCAGGGTTGGCGATCGCTGACCGACACAGTGTTAATTTAGTGTAGGGACTCAAGTGAGCCAGGGGACCTTCACGTGGTACATGAGACAATATGGTTTGATCAAATTATATACCAACATCCTGGCGTTGGTTTGTAAATGTAGCCGAGAGGCATCAGTGTCAGCCATAGGTGTGAGGTGCAGCAGCTCCTTTCTCTCCATGTCCGTAAGTGTACTCACTGTATATGCTGTACTGACGTCAGATCCCTATGCTGTACTGACATCAGACTTCCCTCCTCCAGGCTGGGCTGCCCTGCCCTGTGGTGAGTCTGTCCATAAGATGGCCGACATGTGACCATGCCCCGGCCCCAACTGTCCACCATAGGCATATACACCTTTTTTTTTTAGTTATCTATATTTTCCCATATAATTCTAAGAATGGGACCTAAGCTGCAACCTGAGAACGGAGCAGAAAAAAGTTTCCAGAGCGCTCGCCTACAGAGAGAGGTGTGACCCATGGTATAGTGTTGTGTGGCAGTATAGAACGTTTCTCTGTTATTATACTATTTGTTTGGGTGTTATTACAAGGGCCAATGGGGGCCTGATAACAACTGTAAACGAGCGCCGATCTGCTAGATCGGCGCTCATTTACCGGGGAGAAGACCTCAAGAGAAGTCCTGCAGCCTGGATAGGTAATGTATATCGTCAGGCGCCGGCCACGCACCGCTATTCCACATTAAAGGTTCAAACCTATGTCAACGATCAGCTGATGATCGTTGTCATCGGCTGATCGTTGTATTTATTAACTGAGTAATAATCAGCTGAATCGTTTTGTGTAATAGTACCCTTTGAGGTACTGCTTGTTGCTTGCTTTCACATATCCCGTAAAATTGTCCGCGGTCACGGATCCGCGATCTCGGACAATTTTAGGAAATATTCAAGTGAATACAGCCATTCACATAATCCGTGCCGCTGTCCAGCAGCAGAGATGACAGGGACGCATGATGTCCGTTCCTGTCATCGCATCTGACTACTCACCTACTCCCCCGTGCTGGCCAGCTTACATATTCTCCAGAAGGGGCGTGGACTATGCTGCCTTCTTCTCCTGGCAGAGTAGTCCAGGCCACTTCCGGGGAGCGTGTGTAAGCCGGCCGGCATGGGGGAGTAGGTGAGTAGTCAGATGTGATGACAAGAGCGCACAATATACCAGGCGGTGGGGGGGGGGGGGCTGCACTGGTAGGGGATTCGTGCCGCAATCCTCCTCTGGTCATCGTGGCACGTATTGAGTGAATGACGCCTTAGTTCCGATGCTTACACCATGAATTAGGGCAGGGAAAAAAGCATTGTCATACGTAGTAGCGTACTGAAAGTGTTCAGAAAATCCCCCTATCCATTCACCAGTCATAAGTAGTGACATCATTAATCGTAGAACCCATATTATGTACAAAAGCTGCCATTTACCACAAAGCATCATGGTTCAGATCATAGCCATGGAGAATGGCACATGTCAGATTACACTGAGGTGTTAGCATGCAGAATTTAGAGTAGAAGTAATGGGTAAAAGGTCAGATCTGGCATTTTTCTGTAGGAATAACATCAGGTTTCTGTAACTTTGAGTCATGTTGACCAGATCATTACAAGAACTTACAGAACCTAACTGTAAAACAAACACTGTTAAATCTCTGTCATTAGTTCTGATACTCTTTATCTCAGTTCCTGTAGTCAGTGACAGGTTTGCCGGGCGGCCGGCGTTGCCAGCAGTCTGCACTGCCACTAGTTTGCCCGTGAATCACATATAAATAACATCCAATTATCTCTTCTGCTCTGCAGAGCCGATCTCGGGCGCTGCCAGGCAGCACAGCACAAGGAATTCATTACAAACACATTTTCCAGCCACTTTTGACGCACATCATTACCATGTCACCGCACAGAATTAATACGGCTTCCTTAGATGACTCCTGAGCGATTTCACTTCTGATCCGCTCAGGTTATATTCTCCAACAAAGAACTAATAACCACAGGAGAAAAATACAGAGGCCTAAAGATCAGATCCAACCTCAGATGAGACTATGACCGCAGAAAAGGTGATAAACCGAGATCTATGTTACATAGGTAAAGAAAGCCTGAACCTAAGGAATATCCACTAACTAGAGATCAGTGGTGACATCACTGAGAATACAGCCTATCCATCAGTAGAGATCAGCGGTGATATCAGTGAGAATATAGGAGTGACATTACTTAGAATACAGCCTATCCATCACTAGAGCTCAGCAGTGACATCACTGAGAATATAGTCTATCCATCACTAGAGATCAGCGGTGACATCACTGAGAATACAGCCTATCCATCAGTAGAGATCAGTGGTGACATCACTGAGAATACAGCCTATCCATCAGTAGAGATCAGGAGTGACATCACTTAGATTAGAATACAGCCTATCCATTCATAAGAAAGCATCCATCAACAAAGGCTGGTGAGGAGAAGCCACTTGGGATTATCCTCGAGGTTCAGGCAGAATAAAATGATGACAGGTTTGCATCTGTGGCAAGAACAGAGGCCCCAGACCTACCTGCCTTTTTCCATATTTCCCTCAAAAGTGAATGGACATAGCCGCACATATAGGCGGACCATATGGGTCCCATATAGGTGCAGGTCCCAATGCCTTATATATGTAGAGGGTTCGACTACCCTGCATCTTATAACAAGAGAATCTGCTGTGTATCTTACCCCCCCCCCCCCCTCCCGGTTATGTGCCAGAAAGTCTCAGATACAGCACCAGGATGACTTTAACAGTGCTGGGGAGGAAGACAGGAAACAGACAAGAGAAGATCCTGCTGTTACACCGAGAGACTGAGCAAGAAACAGGAGGAACTCATTTGCCTTTAGCATGATGTCTAGACAAAAGCAATTGGGCAAAATGCCCCAAACCAAAAAGAGTCCCAAAAAGAGAGGAGAGAGGAGTCTGGTCCCAGAGCACAGATAGAGGAGATGAGTCACGTGCACCGGTTTCCACTCAGCGATCGGCAGGATCTGGGCCAGATGTGTAAGCTGCCAGAACTGGTCCTGATAGGAAATCCCAGGGATGTGCCTGCGGCGAAGATACACACCAGATCCATCACTGCACTCATGTATAGCCGGCTAGTGCCACGTGACGCTGCCAAGCTCCGGGTCACCACCGCTCACACATGTCTGTCTTATTCCAGAGATTTCACTGCAGGTTTTATAAGAAAGCCTAAGGGCTGTCAAGCGGAAGAACAGGGATTTAAAGGGATTGCACACCTTTTTGTATCTTCTGATATGTCACTCAGGTTAGGAGAAGGAAGCTGTGTCACTGGCACCAAGAGGAAGGAAATCTCCACAGCTTTAAATCAAAGTGAACTCATGGGGGTTCCGGCTAAAGGACTCACAACTAATGTGATAGCCTGACGTTCTGTACTGTTCCGTACCACACATGATGTAAAAGCTGTCCACTAAACAGACTGGCATACTACAGCATTCTATCAGTGTCAAACAGTGACTATATAATACCGCCATCTGCGTACAGGTACTATAACTATACTATGCTAAACAAACTAATACAGTCACACAGTGACCAATTAATACTGCCTTATATCATACAGGTAATATAACGATACTATGCTTAACTAATACTCTTATAGAAAGACTACACAATAACATCATAACGCCACAAAATAATGCAGCCATATAGTAAAAGCATTATACAGTGACTAAACATTACCACCACAGTGACTATACACTGAAATTATACCTCTATACAGTCACCATATACTACAGCCAGGCAGTGATCCAATAATATTACCACACAGTACTATATAATACTATCTAAAGATTGTCAAGGCAGCGTGGAATGAGGAGGAAGAAAGCACTGACCTGACAGGTTGGCACACGCTTCATCCTGTAGATCACTTCGCCTAAAGGCCCTATTACATGTAACGATTATCAGCCGTAGAAGGCAACAATCAGCCGACAAGAACGATATCGGCCGATCGTTGCAGTCGTTTGTCTTTGAACATGTTGAAAGACAAACAACAATGATAGCAGCGATCTGCTGCCATCGCTCTGTGAAATAGGAGCGGCAGCAGCAGACCGCCGCTATCCCCTATGGGCCGCCCGGGCGATCTAGCGATCATCCAGGCAGCCCCTTCGCACCTCCCCGTGCCCCCTCCTGCACTTACCCGCTCGATGCCGCCAAGTGTTATAGCGGCGGCAGCGAGCAAGGAACGAGGAGCAAACTCCTTATAGTCGCCCTGACTGTGCTCCTCACAGTCGCCCTGTGTAATGGGGGCTTTACAGGACCCTAAATGAACAATTAAGTCACATACAGTCACAAATAAAAACCGCCACATAGTGATTTAACGCCACCATACAACACATAAGTAATATTTCTGCTGTATGAGTACTGTGCATAGTAACCTCCATTACATAATACACACTATCAACCAGCAATACCACCATACAGTAATTGCTACGCAGTGACTATATAGTGTTCTATGATGCTGAACACCTGCAGCCTTTACTGTAGCAGCAAAGTGGATGAGATGTGAAAGTGGTCAAGTAAATAGAACTTAAAGATAATGTTAAATCTCTGGAAGAGATATTTAGAGGGGACCCGTCACCGGTGGCACAGTATAACTTAACTCAGGGCCAGGAAAAGTTGGATAGCTATCTGTTGGAGAAGGCACGGTCTCAAATGGGGTTCGTGGCCAGGAAAAATTATCTTGAGTCTGGAACCCTCAATAGGGGGCTCATGGGGGTCATCAGGAATCAGAGAGATAGTGGGGAAGTCCATGCCTTACGGTTGCCTGATAAGTCTGTTGTAAACTCCTCGGGGGATATTCTGAAGGCATTTGGGAGTTACTTTCAGGACATATATAGTTCCAGTGGCAAAGCGCAGGATGAGCATCTGGAGGAATTACTCGAGTCTGCTCTCCTGCCTAGGTTAACACAAGATCAAGGTGAATTGTTAGGGGCCCCTATTTCACTGGAAGAGCTGGAGGGTGTCTTGGCGAAATCTCCGAATGGGTCCTCTCCAGGTCAGGATGGCATCCCATTTGAAGTCTACAAAAGGCATAGAAGGGTCCTGCTCCCGGCGCTCCTTCAGGTTTTGGGGGGTTCGATTTCCGGGGGGTCACTCCCCAGGTCCATGAGTGAGGCTGAAGTCATATTGATTTTGAAGGAGGGGAAGGACCCCCTGGAAAGAGAATCCTATAGGCCGATATCTCTACTCAATGTAGATGTGAAGCTTTTTGCTGGAGTGTTGGCCGCGCGGCTTAATAAAGTAGTGGGGGGTCTGATTGGGGAGGACCAGACCGGTTTCATCCCAGGGCGCCAGATTAAGTCTAACTTGAGGAGATTATTTGTAAATATGCAGTTAGCGGGCGGGGAGGGCCCCCACTCCATCCTGTCATTGGATGCGGTTAAGGCCTTTGATAGGGTGGAGTGGGGATACCTCTGGGCAGTGATGGAGAGATTTGGTCTGGGGAGGGGTTTTATTGAGTTGGTCAAACTGCTATATAGAGATGCGAGGGCGACTGTTGCTGTTAATGGATTGCACTCTGCTGTTTTTGAGCTGGGTAGGGGGACTAGGCAGGGTTGCCCTCTCTCCCCCTCACTCTTCGCCCTTAGTATAGAGCCAGTAGCCAATTTAATCAGATTAGATCAGAGTATAGTTGGCTTTGGGGCGAGGGGTGAGGGGGACAGGGTGTCCCTCTACGCAGATGATATGCTTTTGTTTTTACGGGACCCCGCAACGGCTGTCCCCAGAGTCATTGAGTTGATACAGCAGGTGGGGAGGTACTCGGGCCTTGGGATTAATTGGAAAAAATCGGTTTTAATGCAACTGGCTTTGGAGGGCGATCTGTCCTTTCCACAGCTGCAGGTCCTGGGAAGGGGTGAATCATTTAGATATCTGGGGATACGGATCTGTCAGAACCTGGCAGCCTTCAGTGACCTTAATCTAGCTCCGCTGATTAAAGAGACAGAGGATAAGGTGAAGGTATGGCATAACTTGCCTCTCTCTAGAGCGGACCGGTTGGTGTTACTAAAGGCGGTCCTGCTGCCCAAATTTCTGTATATCTTCGGGGCTGCCCCGGTTTGGGTAGGCCAGAAGGTCTTTAAGAGGATAAGGAATATTTGGAATTTTTTGATTTGGGGGCGCAAACGTGTTCGTATCAAACTAGAACTATTGACAGCACCTAAGAATAAGGGCGGGCTTGGCCTTCCGTCTATGGAGTTGTATTCATTGGCCTCTCAGGCCTTCTGGCTTCTGAACTGGAAAGATAATCCTTTTTTTTCCCGATTAGGAGAGGGGGCAAGGGACGTCTCTTTAGATATCTTTCAGATCCTTGATGCCGGAATATTAGAGAGGGGAGCAAGAGCTGACTGGCCGATGGTGGTCGCCTTGGTTAGAACTTGGCGGGAAGTAAAAAAATGTCTGGGGCTGGAGGGTTTCTTGAGTCTCTCTCCTCTTTGGGACCATCGGGAGCTGGTGGAGGTTAAGAAGTTAGAGGCTCTTTATGGAGTATTTGGGCGCGACCTGAGGTTGATAACTGATTTAGTGGTTATGGGGAAGGTTAAAACTTGGGAACAGGTCAGGGTAGAATATGGTTTTGCAGATTCCCGCTGGTTTGATTATCTGCGTCTTTCTAGGGCGTTAAGGATGGATCTCAGAAGAACGGAGTACAGGCTTGGAGCAAATATAACGCTGAATAAATTAAGAGGGCTGGGTAGTAGATCTAAAGGGGTCTCAATACTGTATAAATGTTTTATGTTAGAAAAAGAATGGGTTTTTGGGAGCCAGAGCTCCTGGGAAAGGGATGTTGGGATGAAGGTGAACTGGCTATCAGTTTATGGTAACATCAAAAAAGTAGCGCCCTCGGTGAATCATCAACTCATCCAGTTCAATATCGTCCATAGGTTATATTATACTCCTTCTTTCCTTAGTAAAATTAAAAAACGAACTAATAATCTTTGCCCTAGATGTAAAAAGGAGGTGGGAGATCTGGTGCATATGCTCTGGTCGTGTGAGCAGCTGGGTCAGCTTTGGTCCGGAGTTTCTCGGGAGATAACTAAGGCTATAGGCCTGTCCATAGGGGAGGACCTTCGTCTGTTCGTTCTGGGGGATACATCGGGACTACCTGTGGGGACAAACAGGAAGCAGAGGAAATGTTTGTTGAAAATGCTGTTCTGTGCGAAATTAGTGATCATGAGAAGGTGGATATCCCCTCAGCCACCCAGTTTAGCGGAATGGGGTCAATGTGTGAAGCGATATGAGTGTGTGAAGTAAGAGGATGAGGGGTTGTTTTTTTTTTTTTTTTTTTTTTTTTTTTTCTTTCTTTCTTTCCTTTTTCTTTCTCTGTGCATGTTCTCTGTTGGGATGGGGAGGGGTTGGGGGAGGGGAGGAAGGGATTATATAGGGAATATATAGATAAATCTGTCTTCTTGAGGATGAGTAAGGAATGTAACCTGTGAGGTACTTTCAGGGCGCCCGGTGGATATAGCACTATAGTGGATGTCTGGTGTGTGAATGGGGCGGCGGGGTGGCCGCACGCTTGCCGGGTTGGGGGGAGGGGGCGGGCGGCTTTGGGCGTACCGGCCCGCCAACATAGTGTTTGGAGGCAGACTGGGAAGTTGGCCGTGAGAGGGTCAAGTGAACAGGCTGGAATTTATTCGGATCACTGACCACTGTTCTGTTATCAAAGTTTGAGTGGAAAATATATGAAATGAACCCGGTCGTTTGGTGGGGACTGCAGTCCATAATAGATGGATGGTGGAAGCCGTTGGATTGGACAGGGCAGTTGTCCATAGGATCCGGCGCGCAGGGTCCGTGGATAACTGGTATGAATGGGTTTTTTTTTTTTTTTTTCTCCTCCGTCTGTGGTCAGTATAGCCCTCACCGGGGCTGGATTGGCAAGATAAGGAGTTGAGATTGGTTGTGGTTATCTGAGCAAGCTGATGTCTGCAGCCGGCACTGTGTAGAGGTGGAGGGGGTGGGCCCTGGTCTTGTCTGCCCGTCTCCCCTGGCCTCGGCGCGGCGGGGGTGTGGCTACTCCGCAGCCTGGTGGGTTGAGTGTTTTAAAATAAGTATAGGGTGGGTGGTGGGATAGGTAGGATAGGTGTAGAGAATAACGGGGCGCCCTGCTGGTTTTACCACATGGAGGAAAAGGTAAAATTTGTAATTAACGAGGAATGTTTTGTAACTGTACCCACAGATTGGGATTAACAAGAAAAAAAAAAAAAAAAAAAAAAAAAAAGTGGTCAAGTTATGATCTATGTCCCCCTTTTTCTTTCTGTATCCCCTAATGTCTTTAAAAATGCCTTAATAAAGCGTAATATGAAAAAAAAAAGTTATGATCTATGTACACCGCAGATTTATTAGATTTTCATTCTATAAGGAGTAGAGGCCAGATACCAGATTTATTTGTTAGACACTTATGTGGTTTGTTTGACAAGTGGGTGTGGCATTTTTTTGAACAGCGGCCTAGTTCCCATGCACAGTGCCGGTCTATTCCCAGGTCCTGGCCTGGCCTGAAGCATTGAAGGCAGGCCTGCCTTCCCCTCTGTGACGCAGCTCCAATAGAACCAATGGAGCAGCATCACAGAGGGAAGGGGGTTTGTCACACTGGGGGAGGGAAGGCCTGCATCCACTGCTTAAGGCAGGGGCGGTGCCCAGGAATAGACTGGCGCTGTGTGTGGGAACAAGGCTGCTGTTCAAAAAAAGGATCGCAGCTGCGGCATTCCAGCACCAGTGGTAGGTCTATTGATGTAAAAATCTTAACATGATGTACCTGACAGTACATTCACTTTAATTACATCATCATGCTCTTAAAGTGTCACTGTTGTATTTTTTATTTTTTTGCAGAAATCAATAGTACAGGCGATTTTAAGTAACTTTGTAATTGGGTTTATTAGGCAAATATGCCATTATCTGCATTCAAAAAGACTTTCGCCAGGTACCCCCCCACCACCACCACCTTCCTCTCTCTCATTGACTGCTCATTATCAGGAAATCTTGACTCTTTTACATCAGTCGAGCCCTGTGTAACCTATGGAGAGGGGAGGGGGAAGATTAGTCGGCAGCAGAGAGCAGAGAACATAGGATTACACAGCGAGAGCTATGGGAAAGCCTCTATTCAGAGGTCAGAGAGGTCAGTGCTGACTTCAGAGGAGATAGCCCAGTGATGTAGCTGTAAATTAATTGTTTGTTGACCTGTTTTGGTGCCTCATCTCTCTCCACTCCTCCCCTCTCCATAAGAGAACCATGAAGACAGGGGGAGAGCTTCAAACTGCTTTTTCATGATAAAAATGCATTTTTCGGCTAATAAACCCAAATACAAAGTTTCTTAAAATAGCCTGTACTATTGATTTCTGCAAAAAAAAATTTAACGCCAGTAACACTTTACAGCTAGACTGTGTATAGATGTGTGACATTTATCAAACAGCCTGAGCCGCTGGTGTATTGTCAGACTGTGTAGTATATGTTTGGAACCCCTATGAGGTGTCAATGTAATTTTGGAGCATGATGTTGCACCCACAATCCTCCCCCACTTGTTGAGCCCAACACATCATCACGCTTGCACTAAGCATCAGTTGCACATCACACACATGAACATAGACACTCACCTTCAGCAGGTAGATGGGGATGTTACTGAAGTCCACCGGAAGCTTCAAGAGGAATCGAGCAGAAAACTCCCCAGTCTGTGAGACAAGAACAAGACAAGATCAGGTCAGGCACCAACCAAGTTATACCCAAGAGTATCACCAAAACTAGGTGGTGAAATGGGTTTGCCTCACATGAGCTCTCCTGATGAAGATGTAATAGCTGCCATATTGGTTACCACCTTAGAGGAGACGTGGTCTGGGGTCAGGATCGTGTACAATTTGTCAGATCATGTCCTCTGCTTGCTGTAGGATGTATAAGGCTATGTCTATGTATACAGGGCTCAGGACAGCGTATCAGCTTTCTTTCTCCTTTATACGCAGCCATGTAGCTCTGCCATGTCAACATGATCAGGGGAAAAATGTTTCCATTCACTGACTGCAAGCCGACATAATGAAGCTGGTGAAAAAAGGATGGGAAGGTATATAGCGAAATGTTAGAGATTGTTTCCCAAGTGATGATCACAGAAGTGGACAACTGGACAAAGAGAAAAAAACCTGGAATCTTATTACTGTAGAAAATCTGCATAAGGGGCTGTTCACACAGAATAAAATTCTCAGAATTCTGCAGCAGAGAGCTCCTGCCTGCTGTCTGTCTCAATGGAAGGGCTCGCGCACATCCGCTTCAGCCACTCTGCTCTCAATGAATTGACATGTCAGTGTCATGACCTTTGCTCAGTGTGAACCACCCCTAAGAGTGAATGCACTAAGGCTATGTTCACATGTAGTAAGACACCGGCCGTTCCGTGACCAGACAGATTCCCTTTTAAGGCTATGTTCAACATCGGCCAGATCACAGAACGGCCGGTGTTTGTGAAGATCATCCCGGCCGGTACTGCAGTACCGGCCGGATTATCCTCACTGTTGCTGAACTTGAATGCGCGTGCATCCAAATTTCCAAATTATTGGATGAGTATACTTGGCCGGGCATACTGCATTGGGTTGCTCAATCGAGTCTGATACTCGTTCAAGTACCTCTGGACACTTTTTAAATATTCACACTAATATTTTAACAGTTTCTGAGCTCCTGGCATCATCATTTATTATAGTTCTGTAACTGTTTACGGGTGCCATCACAGTCAAAAACAATAAAGCAGCCATACTTACCTGTCCCCGCTCTTCTCACTGCTGTCTGGCTCCAGTTACCCACTCAGTGACAGCCTGCTCAGCCAACCACTGCGCTGTGGCAGGACAGCGCAGTGATTGGCTCTAGTGGGTAGTCACTGAGTGGGGGACTGAAGCCAGAAGGCATCGGGAGGAGCGTAGACAGGTAAGTACTGCTGCTTTATTGTTTTTTCACTATAGCTTAGGTTTTACAAGATGTTTCTGCAAGACACATAGGAAGTCTGTCAGTATGTGTCTTGCAGAAACCTATTGCATTTTTTTTTTTGAATTTTTGTATATTTCCTTTACACATCCCTTCAAGGGACGAAATACACAAAAATTAGAAAGAAAAAATGCAATAGGTTACTTTGAGGTAAACCAGGCACATTCTGCTCTGCAAAGCAGAGGGCGCCTAGTTAAATGCCCAAGTGTCCTATTGATTTCAGAATAGTTTGTTATTTGAGCCAAGCACCCAGGTTTTCGAGTGTTCGCTCAACACTACTCCTAGTGGATAAAACGATGTAGAGATTTTAAATATATGCATCTAGTGGATATGTTCCTGAAACCAGAACATTTCTTGAAAGGGGTATAAAGTTATATAATTCAGTGGCCAAAGCACAGTGCAGACTGACAGCTATCCCTGCTCATTCTGCTAAACTGTGCCACTAAGCTGCAGCACTAGTGACACAGACAGCTCCCCCAGTGTAATGTCTATTCCAAAGGTAAAATGTGCTATATAGACATCAGGGGAGGCTGCAGCACCAGTGACAGACAGCTCCCCTCAGTGTAATGTCTATTCCAATAGTAACTTGTGCTACATAGAGATCAGGGGAGGCTGCAGAACTAGTGACACAGACAGCTACCCCAGTGTAATGTCTATCCTGACCATAATGTGTTATACAGACATCAGTCGAGACTGCAGTACTAGTGACACAAACAGCTTTCCCAAGTATAATGTCTATTCTAATGATAACATATAATATATAGACATCAGGGGAGGCTGCAGCACTAGTGACACAGACAGCTTCCCCCAGTGTTATGTCTATTCCAATGGTAACATGTCAGACACGTTCAGCCAGTCAGTGGCAGAGACCACGCTAAGGCTACTGAGGGGGCCTGACACGTCACGACCCAGGTCCCCACTCAGAACAGGAAGCGGCTAGGGGACCGGGAAACAGAGCGGAGGAGAGCGGACCCCAACCCTAGAGCCGGGGTGGTAGGTGCAAGTTCTTATGTTCAGCCACCTCCTCCCTGGCTCTTTTGAGAGAAAAAAAAAGTCAGAGCCCAGACTTCTTTAGGTTTCATTTACCAAAAACTATAGAGGTCCTGTTTACTGGTATAATATTAGCCCAAGATTTCCCCATCACATGACATCAGCAGAGCTGAGGACCAGGAAGCCGCACGTGCAGCACCTTCCATCATGGACTACACAAGACATCCCAGGACAGAGATTACACACTTCTGAAATTAGGAAATTGCTTACTTCCTGTAGATACAAAAAAGGAAAAGGTTCTGGGGAAGCCCCGACAAAGTGCGCCCTGGCGGATGAGGCGGGTACTTCCTGCAGTCACCACAGATCCTCAGAATCTACATACTAGACAAAGGAGAAGATCTGTGTATCCTGGAGGAGATATATGGCCGAGGAGCTGAAGTGTGTGGGGTACAGAGCTGAACTCATCACTAGAGAACCTTAGGGCCCTATTCCACCGCACGATTATCGTTTGCATAATCGTTAACGATTAACGATCTCAAACGACCGCTATTGCGAAAGACCTGAAAACGTTCAGTCATTTCCATGGAACGATAATCGTTACTTATGATCGTAATTGCGATAGTTTTTTCTTCGCTATTGCGTTCGTATCTTTTGCGAACCACCGAACAATGTCTTATTCAATGCGAACGATTTGCAAACGTTTTGCGAACGAGCAACGATAAAAATAGGTCCAGGTCTTATAAAGCGATCAACGATTTCTTGTTCGGTCGTTAATTGTTAACTGCATTTCAACCAAACGATTATCGTTTAGAATTGAACGATTTAACGATAATCTGAACGATAATCGTCCGGTGGAATAGGGCCCTAAGATATTCAGCACTCATACCCGAATATACAAATGAAGTACAGACCAGGGGTCAAAAATATTCTGACTGCAAGGTGAAAACCCGGCCATAGACTGAAACCAGCAGGAGAGAGTGTTCTACCCAACTGCAGCAAACCCAGAGGGAAAATTACATGGAGCGCATTGCAATCCATGGCCTATAATACCACATGCAGAGCGAGAGACCATGAAGAAAATCTTTGCGTGGATGGAAGTCCTAATGAAGAACGATTTTGTCAGTCCCATGTAACATTTCTATAGGCTCAGTAAGTCTAAACATGGCATCAACCATATGTCCAACAAGCCTGGCACTGCTGAGTCATGATCATTGCGGCTACCCTGAGTAGACAAGAACCATAGAGGAAAACAATCTGCCAGACTCTTATCAGGTATAACGCCAATCTGCAAATGATAAGGTATAACGCCCCTTGCAGGTGACAGAATCAGCCTATTAACCATAAATGAACATTGTGCAATACACAGCAGATAATACAAACGAGTTGTCCTCTTACCCAATTGTTCTTCTTCCCGGCGTATATTTCCATGTTCTCCCCGTACTGCGGCTCCTCCAGCAGAGTCTGATACTCAAACATGAGGCGCGAGCTCTCATTTAGGCGGCTACACTGGTACTGGTGATACTGCTGGACCAGCTCCTTCACCACCTGTAGGAGGCACTCCGGATCCGAGGGGTCCCACTCTGCCAGACTCTGCAAGCAGACACATATGACCGGTCAATGACTTCTTCAACTATATGTGTATATATGGTTTAAGAGTAACTTGGATTAGGAGCGTTTTGCAAGAAGAGCTCACAGTTTTTCAAAATTGTAACTTGGATTAAAGCATTTCTTTGGTGTAAGAGCTCCCTGTACTGGGTGAGAGGGGGAGGGACATGGTCTGCATAGCGGGGTCTACAGCTCTGTACTCTGACCCAGGAAGTCTCCCTCACCTTCTAAATCATGGCAGATCCTCTTCAGGCTAAGGCTTGCATCAGGGGACAGGACTGTGGAGGTAATCTCTCCATAGCTGTAACCCCTCTCTCCCTGCACAGAAAGTGCTGCTATGCTGTGACCACATATGTCCTGCTCATTTCTTCCTGCAGTCTCTGTCAGCCCTTGTTTCCCATCCTATAATGTGCCCTATAATCCTATAATACCCTATAATGTGCCTGCACTTACACTCAGCTATACACACTGCTGCTATAATCTGCCTGCACAAACACTCACAATGTTGCATAGAAAAGTTTCTGTCACTGTCCTCCTGCACAGCTCTGTGATTCTCACTCCCTGATTGGTGCATGCTGAGCACACACCCCTTCCCCTTCTGTCATGTGACCACACAGACCTCTGCCAGCAGCCCTGCTTCTCTATTCTAGCTTGTTGCACTACGCTACTGCATTATGGGGATCTGCACCTCCATTCTGTATCTACAAACTGCTGCTATTTTTCCTGGTTTATGCAGTCACTGTACATTATACTCCACATGCTAATTGCTATACTGTACAGTAAATTATAATATCACATATTCAGCTGTTTCTCATTGTTTGTTTCATCTGTTCTACATGTTATTTAGAATAATAAATAATTATTTTTGGGGTGTAGAACCAATTGTCTGCATATCAGTGATTTCTTATGGGAAAATTTGCTCTGGTTTAATTACAAGCACAGTCCGTAACGGATTATGCTCGTAATCCAAGGCACCACTGTATATGTATGTATGTGTGTATATATATATATATATATATATATATATATATATATATATATATATATATTTATTTGTTTATTTATTTATATTACACAAACACACACACACCTTATAGATATTACTGTAACTCACAGCTTAACCCTTTGAAGTGTTTTTTCCTCCTCCCCTTCTAAAAGGTCTAGCACTTTCATTTTTCTATCTACAGACCCATGTAAGGGCTTGTTTTTTCAGGAATAGGTGTACTTTGTAATGGCGTCTTTTATTCTACCATAACATGTATGATGGAACCCCAAAAATATCATTTATGAAAATAAAAATTGTTGAAAACGTAAAAAAGAATGCAATATGGTAACTTTAGGGGGGTTCCTGTGGCTATGTAATATACTATACGGTAAAAGCGACATGATACCATTATTCTACAGGTCATTCAGAACACCACCATATGTAGGTTTACACAGATTCTCTTATGTTATATTTTTTTAATTAAATCCTTTTTTCTTCTGCAATTCATTATTAATAAAAAATGGGCCAATTGTGACGCTTATAACGGTTTTAGTTTTTCACCTACAGGGCTGTATTAGGTGTCATTTTTTGCACCATGATCTCTTTTTTTTTTTATTAATACCATCTCTGTGTAGCTCGGACGTTTTTATCACTTTTTATTATTATTATTATTATTATTATTATTATTATTATTATTATTATTATTTTTTTTATATATATAATGTAACAATAGTAGTTATATTCTTGTATATAGGAGGCAGTATTATAGTAGTTATATTCTTGTATATAGGGGCAGTATTATAGTAGTTATATTCTTGTATATAGGAGCAGTATTATAGTAGTTATATTCTTGTATATAGGAGCAGTATTATAGTAGTTATATTCCTGTACATAGGAGTAGTATTATAGTAGTTATATTCTTGTATATAGGAGCAGTATTATAGTAGTTATGGTGTGGTGTTTTTGGGTCTGGTCCTGTGACATGGGGGTCGCAGGGCTGTCCCATGACCCCCGTTCCCTGACTGTGCACGCCTGCGGGGTTGGTGGCCACTGACTGGCACGGTGTGGACTTAGTGTAGGGACCCATGTGTATCAGATACCGGCACGAGGTACATGGGGCAGTATGGCTTGATCAATTCATACACAAAATTCTGATGTGTTTTTTATTTAGCCTAGGGGCACTAGTATCAGCCATAGGTGTGAGGTGCAGCACTCTGTTTCTTCCCTGAACCGCATTTTGTTTCTCTCTCTTCTCCGTGTATTGCACTCCTCCTGGTGAGACCCACATGACCGCAATTAGCAGGAGACACCTGAGTGCACATGGTTTTAATCCCTCCTGTTTTTTCCCATTCTGTTTGCTGCAGCTATGGTGAGTGTAATTCCTTATCCAGACTTGTGCTGTTTGGGGGCGACCTTCTCCGCCGGCGATGCTGGCCGGGTTCTGGTGTGGTGTTTTTGGGTCTGGTCCTGTGGCATTGGGGTCGCAGGGCCGTCTCATGGCCCCTGTTCCCTGGCTGTGCACGCCTGCGGGGTTGGTGGCCACTGACTGGCACGGTGTGGACTTAGTGTAGGGACCCATGTGTATCAGATACCGGCACGAGGTACATGGGGCAGTATGGCTTGATCAATTCATACACAAAATTCTGATGTGTTTTTTTATTTAGCCTAGCGGCACTAGTATCAGCCATAGGTGTGAGGTGCAGCACTCTGTTTCTTCCCTGAACCGCATTATAGTAGTTATATTCTTGTATATAGGAGCAGTATTATAGTAGTTATATTCTTGTATAGAGGAGCGGTATTAAAGTAGTTATATTCTTGTATATAGGAGCAGTATTATAGTAGTTATATTCTTGCATATAGGAGCAGTATTATAGTAGTTATATTCTTGCATATAGTAGCAGTATTATAGTAGTTATATTCTTGCATATAGTAGCAGTATTATAGTAGTTATTTTCCTGTATATAGGGGGCAGTATTATAGTAGTTATATTCTTGTACATAGCAGGCAGTATTATGGGTGACAATAAACACAGAAAAAATGTCCTTCACTGAGGCAGATAGGAATTATTCAGTATTATTTTTCTATGTTATGTAACTGAGGACATCTTACATTACCTGCATATAAGAAAAATCACATGTTGGATATACAGGACATGATGCAGTGTAATAGACGTTATGATGCTCTGTGTGTTCAGTGATTCCTACACAATGTCATCTCTGGATGATGTAACTGCAGTTACCGGAGTGGATGGTGCAGAGATGGGTGAGTGGGATCACAATCTCTTACAGGCTCACTGGGGGTGTATTGCATAGAAAGCCTGGAATGTATTGAAGAATGGCAAAGTCTCTTTTCCATTCAGTCAGATAATAAAAGTGCCATTTCCTGCAACCAGGGACGCGCACGTCACTGTGACATCTGTCTATTTGTAGTAGTGCCGCTTGTGTTCTCAGTAAGTGCTATCACAATTACACAAGGGGTGAGTCATCCAGCAGTGATGTCATCAGCCCATGAGTCACAGGGACAGAGGATCATTAACCCCATAGATGATGACATTGTACATTGCCCACATCACCAATATGTACAGTAAATAAGGAAACTGACTTGTCTCATTTCTTAAAGGGAACACAGCGTCCTCTGTTTCATGCATACTTATTTTGTTATTACATTTAAATATAAATAGTTATATTAAAGGTTCATATTGCAAATATATACGGTGGGAAATACATAGTCAGGTAAACAGATGCTAGCGTAAAATAAGGCAACAGTCATCCCTTTAAGCACTTTTAATGGGCTTTATGTAATACTACTGTTTTCATGCTTACAGCCGCCCTATTAACCAATCATTGTTCAGGCTATCCAGAAGACGGCCCCCAAACAATCAGACTGATATCGGAATCACACTATAAAGATCACTGCTCTGATATACAGCAAACTGTAATGCTGCGCAGGCTCTGCAGAACAGGACTTGTCCTGCCCAGCCTGTCCACTGGTGCACTCCCAGTCATTACACACAGGGAAGAAACACAGCATACACACCATCACATATGATGCAACTATCAGGGTCATGTCAGATGATGTGTATACTGTACTATATGTACTATACTATGTGTCTACTATATGAATTCTCCACCTGTGAGTTGACTGAGCAAGAAGCTGAGCAGGGCAAGTCCTGTTCTACAGAGCCTGCCCAGCATTACAGAGGGTAACAGTATATCAGTACAAAGCCCTTTGTGATGTGAGGCTTCCTGACACTAAGCAGATTGTTTGGGGTAATGCCACTGTATGCTCATACCTTTTAAAGGGGTATTCAAGAGTAAAAAAAATGTTTTTAAATTAACTGGTGTCTGAACTTTATACAGATATGTAAATTTCTTCCTTTTAAAAATCTCCAGTCTTCCAGTACTTTTCAGTTGATGTATGTCCTGCAGCAAGTGGTGTATTTTCTCCAGTCTGACACAGTGCCCTCTGCTACCACCTCTGTCCATGTCAGGAACTGTCCAGAGCAGGAAAAGGTTTTCTAAGGGGAATTGCTACTGCTATGGACAGACGAGGCAGCAGAGAGCATTGTCTCAGACTGAAAATAATACACCACTTCCTGCAGGACATACTATGCAAAAGAAGAGCCTGTGGCGCCTTATTGGAGAGTCTCGAAACAAAGACTAGCCAGATATCCCTCCGGGAAGGACCCAGCCAAGGGGGGGACCTGTAGGGAAACCACCAAAACCACCATATTAAGTGGCCCTATAAGTCAATGTAATGGCAAGGGAAAAACCAAGGCCAGATATCCATTCACATACAGCTGTTTCGGGGTGTTGCCCCTCATCTATGTGGAGCAGAATTCTGGCTAGGTGGGAGCAATGCCTAGTAGAGCCATAAGAGAAACAGATCACTGATCTCAGGGAGACCAGCCAAACTGCCGCTTGCTAGTAAAAGCGTTCAATGCAGTGAAGTCCTAGGTGCATTGCCCCCTGGGAAACATATATATGCAAAAGAAGAGTCAGTGGAGCCTCATTGAAGAGTCTCGAAACACAGGACTAGCCAGATATCCCTCCGGGAAGCAACCAGATGGGCGTCTCTGTTTCTCTGCAGGAAACACTGGAAGACTTGAGATTTTTAAACAGAAGTAATTTAAAAATCTATATAACGTTCTGACACAAGTTGATTGAAAGTTTTTTTCTTCTTCGGAGTACCCCTATAAAAGGATCCCGTAGACTTGCAGTGGGTTCTGCTGAAAGTATAAAGTGTATTGGGGCATCCTGACTCTCCAGCGACAGATGATGTTGATAAAGGGAATGGTTGGGTGAGCTGACAGTTGTGGAAGGTGTATAGGAACAAAAGACAGGGACTTCGAATAATCAAATAAGCACAGGGGGAGCTCACACTCCTGATAAACCAATATCCTCTGTGATGCTGTGCAGGCTATGCCAAACAGAACGTACACCGTTTCCTCTCGAGTAAATTCCCAGTGACAACGGGTAGAGAAGTAACACAACATTTAGTGACAACCACTGTCATGCTGGGCAGGCTCTGCAGAACAGGACCAGCTTCTGCTCTAGTGTACTGATTATAAGGTAGAAAGGTAACACTGCACACATGTCTCTATACAGTTTCCAGGCCTTGAAGGGAGAACGTATAAAAAGGGGAGAAGGGCTGATGGCTAGGTCTCTTCAGAGTAACAACAAAGCGATGAATCTATTGCATGATGGACCCCATTGACTTATACATTGATGCTACGGAGATGTAAAAAAAAAAAAAAAGATAGAATGTGTGGTGTTGGCACTTGGCAGAGGCAATGACGCACACATGTGAACACGTCTCACACTCTGCTCCCTCATTCTTTCTGTCTGACGTTCTTGGTTGGTGCCGTATGGAGCAGGTAAGTGCATGCCATGGAGACCAGCCCCTCCGGCTGCTACACTGTGGTCCTGCAGGGATTATCTGTCTGTCACTGTAACAACCTCAGGTAAGGGTCACGTGCTGGACGCCTATTACTACATCACTTATTCCTCTACCAGGAAATACTGCTCAGTCTCATTTTCCTGTGACTTTCCCAGCACCAGCCAGAGGTGACAATGAGGAAGTTGCCCGCTGAGCAGGTATAGTACCTACTAGGACTCTAATAGGGAAGCTTGTGACACTGTGAGCAATGTTCCTGTTTATTAACCCTATCTGCACTGAGAAACAGCTATGTATCCCAGTGGTAGAATAGTGGCTACGGCTTACTGTATAAAATTCTTGCTCCAAAATATTGCAAAAACATTACTGAAAGTTTATTGAAGTAAAAATAAATCATACACAGAGAATCGCTATTACCAAATCTGTAACTGAGATCCAAGGCGTCTCCACAATGTGACCATGCTTAAAGCAGAAGCAGTGGCGATGCCAGACTGAAGTATAGGACAATCTTTTTATTTTTACTACTCTTTTTCTGTTGTAGTTGTTGGAGGAGGGTTGCTTATGACAACCTTTCATAGAACCTTGTATAGCAATCTCATTATACATATTGAGGGAAAAAAAATGTTTTGTCTTAAAACCCAACAAAAACTACTAACAAGAAAACAAAAAGTTATGAATCTGCAGGAGGTAATAGCAACAATAACGCTTTGTTTCTTAAAGTGTCACTTTTGTTATAACTTTTACAATCTAAATCATCAGTAGATGTGATGACAAAAAATGAATGTAAATTGCTAATTTTATTTTATCATAGAAAAGATGGCACTACTTTTTTTTTTTTTTTAACCAGCACAAGACTAAAAAGCTACCTTCAAAGACTGGACCTGGATACAAGTAAGTATAGCTGTTATATAGCTGCCGTCAGAAGACTGGACCTGGATACAGTATGTATAGCTGTTATATAGCTGCCTTCAGGAGACTGGATCTGGATACAAGTAAGTATAGCTGTTATATAGCTGCCTTCAGGAGACTGGACCTGGATACAAGTAAGTATAACTGTCTTCAGGAGACTTGACCTGGATACAGTAAGTATAGCTTTTATATAGCTGCCTTCAGGAGACTGGACCTGGATACAGTAGGTATAGCTTTGTTATATAGATGCCTTCAGGAGACTGGACCTGGATACAGTAAGTATAGCTGTTACTAAGCTGCCTTCAGGAGACTGGACCTGGATACAGTAAGTATAGCTGTTATATAGCTGCCTTCAGGAGACTGGACCTGGATACAGTAAGTATAGCTGTTACTAAGCTGCCTTCAGGAGACTGGACCTGGATACAGTAAGTATAGCTTTGTTTTAAAGCATGATAACTAAAAAATAATAATAATGTAAATTGCAAACTTGCTTTATATCACATTTCCTGCTGATTCAAATTTTGAAAGTTATACCGACCATGACACTTTAAAGTGTCCTTTCACTTAAAAATAAATGAAGTTTGGGGTCTGGGTCAGACTCTCATATGGGTTATCTAGTGTTAGTCAATTTTGTATATAATGAAGCCCTATTAAAAAAACAGAATAAACATGTTATGCTTACCCTATGCTCCCGCTATGTCCCCAACTGACTGCAGCCCCTTCACTTCCGAGACTAACTCATCTTGGAAGTAACAGCCCGCTTAGCCAATATTGGCCGAGGCAGGATATCGTTGCGAACAGTGATTAGCTGAGCGGGCTGTCACCCCAAGATGACAAGATGAGTTAGTCTCGGAAGTGTCAGGGCTGCAGTCAGCAGGGGACACTGAGGAAGCGCAGAGAGGTAAGCATAACATGATTATTATGTTCTTTAGCAAGGCAGCTTTGCAGTATATACACAATTGTCTAAAGGCCAAATAACCCCTTTAAGATGTCTATAGGAAGTCTCCATCTTGCACCAGGAGACTACACAGACTTACTTACATGGTCTTACTTTAGAACCAGTCTTCTGCAGGAAGATGGGGAGGGCTGTGCTTAGCAGAGCACTTCTACTCATTTGTTTTCAGGGATCACTGACGGTCTGGACAAACCCTGACCAATCAAAACTTTTTTCATTGCAACAATAAACCCATGTGGCTTTTTATAAATCCATATACTACAAGCAAAGCAGAAATTTTAACAACCAATCAAGATCTGAGCTCCCAATGTCTTCCCCTCCCTATTAAAAATGCCAGACTTTGTTAAAATGAGATATCCTTTACAGGGATGTTAAATATTTTTTATAATATTTTGTTTCTCCAGCTCCAGGGTTACTGATGGTGCTCAGCCAATCAGTGCACTGTCCCACCGCAACGTACTGATTGGCATAGTGTTGTCATTAACTCAGGAGCTGGAGAAACAAGCCGGAGAGTAGGCAGGTAACGTATGTACCACTTCAAGCGCCCGACATGCAGCAGACAATTAGTTTATTTTGGCAGAGGGGCTGCATTCTCACAGCGGATTGAAAATCCGCTGCAAGAATGGAGTGACCATAGGGAATAACTGTACCGTATACCGCAGCGTATTTCGCTGCGGATCTTGCAGAGTGAAATCCGCTGCGGATGCGTTACGTGTGATGCACCGTTCATGTTGATGGCCTGTCCTCAGGATATCAGATCTGGGGGGTCCGGCTGACTGAAGGGCCTGCCTCTGAAAAACAGCTCAGCTCTGTACACTGGGCCAGGGCTGTACCTGCCATTGCCTAAAGGCCTGTTTACAGTAAACTTCAGCACCAGGTATAGGTGCAACAAAGATGTATAGATGTACAAAACCGAGCACGGTAGGTGATGAGGAGGTAACAGCACCTGCACATACGGGCCTGTCGCCAGTTGATGCTGGGGGTGCTGGGAGCGAGCGCTCCACTGATCTCATATTCATGGCCTGTTCTCTAACAAAACTTACCGGGAGAGCAGAAGGTTCAGGTAGAAATTCAGCGTCTTCTCCAAAGATGAAATCCGGAGGTAATTCTGGGTATTGTGCATTAAACATGATGTCCCCTATAATACAGGAAAACGACATCTGATCAGCATAAACAATAGTGAGGACTTCATACTGCCCCCTATAGTGATCAATGTGACAACCATCTGGGATTTTGGGAATCTTCTTTTTATGAAGGGTCTATGTTATAGGCCTTTGTTCTTCATATTGTATGATCTCATCTTGGGGTAACTGTGTGATGTAAGGGTGACGCTTCATTTGCTGCATTTTTAAAAACGGCACTATTTTAGAGAGGTGTGGGTGACACCGCTATAGAGAAGGGAGGAATGGGTGACACCACTATAGAGAAGGGAGGAATGGCTGACACCGCTACAGAGAAGGGAGGAATGGGTGACACCGCTATAGAGAAGGGAGGAATGGGTGACACCGCTACAGAGAAGGGACGAATGGGTGACACCGCTACAGAGAAGGGAGGAATGGGTGACACCGCTACAGAGAAGGGAGGAATGGGTGACACACCGCTATAGAGAAGGGAGGAATGGGTGACACCGCTATAGAGAAGGGAGGAATGGGTGACACCGCTACAGAGAAGGGAGGAATGGGTGACACCGCTACAGAGAAGGGAGGAATGGGTGACACCGCTACAGAGAAGGGAGGAATGGGTGACACACCGCTATAGAGAAGGGAGGAATGGGTGACACCGCTACAGAGAAGGGAGGAATGGGTGACACCGCTACAGAGAAGGGACGAATGAGTGACACCGCTACAGAGAAGGGACGCATGAGTGACACCGCTACAGAGAAGGGAGGAATGGGTGACACACCGCTATAGAGAAGGGAGGAATGGGTGACACCGCTACAGAGAAGGGAGGAATGGATGACACACCGCTATGAGGAACAGAGAAATGGGTGACACTACTACAGAGAAGGGAGGAATGGGTGACACCGCTATAGAGAAGGGAGGAATGGGTGACACTGCTATAGAGAAGAGAGGAATGGGTGACAACGCTATAGAGAAGGGAGGAATGGGTGACACTGCTATAGAAAAGGAAGGAATGGGTGACACTGCTATAGAGAAGGGAGGAATGGGTGACACCGCTATAGAGAAGGGAGGAATAGGTGACACCGCTATAGAGAAGGGAGGAATGGGTGACACTGCTATAGAGAAGGGAGGAATGGGTGACACCGCTGTGAGGAACGGAGGAATTGGTGACACCGCTATGAGGAACGGAGGAATTGGTGACACCACCATGGGGAAAGGAAGGTATGGGTGACACCGCAATGGGGAAGGAAGGCATTGGTGAGAATGCTAAGGAGAAAGTGGGTAAGGGTGACACCGCTATGGAGAAGGGAGGAATGGGTGACACAGCTATGGGGAAGGGAGGTATGGGTGACACTAAAATAGTGAGGGGAGGGTTTTGCATGGGTGACATTGCTTTGAAAAAAGAGGTACAGGATTGTGCTACCATGGGGGAAGTTTCAGTGATGCAGCTATGGGCTGGAAGGCAAATGTAGAGAAGCAGGTGGCGCTGCTATGTGCGTATGAGATGTATTACCAATGCCCCTCATCGGACTCTAGAGGTTCGGGGATTGCGGGGCACAGTTGTATGGTGGACATCCGTCATACCCTGAGTCCTATAAAAAATTCTAAAAAGTAATCTTCTTATCAACAGAAACAACACAGTAAGACTGCGTACTTTATTTTTATATTATCTCAGTCCATACTTCCGCTAACCAGGCCACCATCCTCTGAGCGGTGGACGCTCTTCTCTATACTACCTCTCTACTGTGCCGTGTGGTGCTGTCGGGCGCTGACAATCAGCAGGCAGCAGATGATTTCCTGTGGCTGATCCCATGTAGATAACAGTAATGTAAGGTTGATGTCAAATATACAGCTGTGGCAGTGACTGCCGGAGCGAGCGTTATAGTACAAGGAAACCGCACAGGAAGCTGCGGACGCACATGATGGGACTGACCGCACTCACAGGCACCGGACCACAGGATGCATAACCACACAACGGAGGAAGCCGATAGCTACAGAGCAACACCAAACCAGCACCACTACACCAGGGTCTACAGCTGCACAGGGCTGCAGGGGGCAGAGAGTTCTTCCATATATAAGAACAGGGCACAGGCACAGAATAAAGATCACACCTCATAATATAACTATACAGAACAAACTAGGAGGCTGGGAGATATCAGCCCTGAAGCATTAGTGCTGCAGCTCTGGAGTATAGAAAAGGATGTAACTCAGGATCAGTACAGGATAAGTCATGTAATGTATATACACAGTGAGCCCACCAGCAGCATAGTGAGTGCAGCTCTGGAGTATAATACAGGATGTAACTCAGGATCAGTACAGGATAAGTCATGTAATGTATGTACACAGTGACTCCACCAGAAGAATAGTGGGTGCAGCTCTGGAGTATAATACAGGATGTAACTCAGGATCAGTACAGGATAAGTAATGTAATATATGTACACAATGACCCCCGCTCTGGAGTATAATACAGGATGTAAAGTAGGACCTTCAATGTAAACTACTTAAATAGAAAAAATATGATTGTTTGTATGTATATACATATGTATCATGATATATTATGATATGTCATATATGATAATATAACATAAAACGATAGCTCTGTGTATGTTCACTATAATAGACTCAGATTGTAGAATATTTTATGTAAGAATTATTAATGCTTTAGAGGAGAATAATCCCCATTCTTGAGGTCCCTGAAGACAGGAGTGAGGAGAATGATGAGAGTAGTAGTTGGCGCAGCGCTCCATAATCTATACACAAAGCTAAATAGAGCAAGTGGCATTTACCAGGAAGCAGAGCTCACCAGGAACGGCAGAAATGTCAGACGCAGCTGGTTAATAGCACGCTCATTGTGTGCCTGGTTATTACAGCTATTCTTGGCTGCACTAAGTTTAGCCAGAGCCGTCAGCGGCTGCCAGAACATAAGAGCTTCACAGGAGGCCGACATTACATTACATCCAGAGAACATGACATTGTGTAGCATTACCATGAATAAGGTCCTGTCACCCTGTACACACCGCCTCACATACATCAGAAAACCTCCACCCTCTCACCATCGGCCAGGGTCACATACTGAAGGCTCCGCGCTGGAGACAGGTAACATGGTTATTAGGTGACTGCAAGCAAATTACCAGGAACGGACAATGCGCTAATCTGCAGAACAAACAGGCCGTTACTGTGCCATTCTGAGGGGCACTGGGGGGCCGGGCATGGTAATACAGGCCACGACCTGACTGCCCTTTTCATGCCTGCCTCTACTTTATAAATCTCTATTCACATGATATGCAGGACAACTGCTTTAACTAAAAACCTCAATCTCTGAGCTTGAGCCATACTTATAATGTGTTTATTATACCTTTTGCTCTCAAATTCTGAAATGTACAAGTACGGAGATAGAATGTAGAACACCTATTAAACAATGCTCACCATCCCTGCAAATACCCCCTTTATAACCCTGGTCTTCAAATTCTAGAAAAGCAACAAGCAGGCACTAGGACCCAGAGACAAAGGTAAATGAACAAGGATGAACCAAGAACTAGGAACAGACTGGACTAGGGCATGGCACCAAAAAACACACAAAGAATATAGGGAAAAAGTGCACTGAATAGACTGTAATCCGCACCATACTGCAAAAGATTGGGGTCTGCAATAGGGTTATCCAAGATTAGAAATAACATAGCCGCTCTCTTACAAAAACAGCACCTGTCTTCAGGTTGTCTGTGGTATTACAATTCGTCTCCATTTACTTCAATGGAACTGAGCTGCAGTACCACATGCAACCTGAGGGGAAGAGTGACGCTGTTTCTGGAAGAAAGGAGCCATGTTTTTTTCTAATCCTGGATAAACTCTGGCTAAACATTCAGGAACTTTACTATAAATGAGCCCTGAGCTGAGGAGTCATGACTAGCTCATCCAGACCAGCAGATCAGCTGTGAGATTGCTGCACAGAAACTGTCCGCAAACTAAAAAGAAACCTTGTAAAAATTCTACTTAACCTTTATAGGTAAGAGAAACAAACAAAAAACCTTTATAGTTCTTCTAAATCCCTTACATTCTTTTGTCTACACCCGGCATCTATGACGCATGGTGTCACATGACCTCACTGCCATATTGTTGTAGATCTCAGCGATATTGTACCCACAGTGAGGTCCAGCCGTTTAATGCGGCAGAGGCTGCTAAACTTTATTACAAAGTCTCATTTTTCTATAAATAACACAATAACCAGATATCAGATGTGACAATGACTATTTTATGCAAAAGAGGAGCCCGTGGAGCCTCATTGAAGAGTCTCAAAACACAGGACTAGCCAGATATCCCTCCGAGAAGGACCCAGCCAAGGGGCAGCTCCTGTTAGGAAACCACCAAAACCACCATATTAAGTGGCCCTATAAGTCAAGTAATGACAAGGGATAAACCAAGGCTAGGTTACCATCCACATACAGCTGTTTCGGGGTGTTGCCCCTCATCAGTGTGGAGCAGGATTCTGGCTAGGTGGGAGCAATGCCTAGTAGAGCCATAAGAGAAACAGATTGCTGAACTCAGGGAGACCAGCCAAACGACAACACTGCCGGCTGCTAGTGAAAGCGCTCAATGCAGTGAAGTCCTAGGTGCATTGCCCCCTGGGAAACATGAATATGCAAAAGAGGAGCCCGTGGAGCCTCATTGAAGAGTCTCAAAACACAGGACTAGCCAGATATCCCTCCGGGAAGGACCCAGCCAAGCCCTTGCAGCATGTGACTTGAAAAGTCTTCAGCATAGCCTCAGCATAAGGGTATGTTCAAGCGGAATCCCACAGCGGAATCCTGCCTGCCTCAGTCACTTCTTTGATCGGAGATCAGCGGCAGCAGAGACGCGCGAGCTCTCCCATAGACAGGCTATGGCACACTGAGGCAGGCAAGATTTCATAGCGGACAATTCTGCCTGATGTACTCAGTGTGAACATACCCTAACTGCGGCAGATATTTGAGTGTGCACATAGTCTAGTCTAGGGTCGGTTCTACATGGGAGGCAGCAATCATAGATTGGCACTAGTTTAAAAAGCCTTTACAAGACTCGATCAATTGTAGGGCCACTTAAAGTGGACCTGTAGTCAAACCCTAAAAAAAAATATATGTTACTATCACTAGATGGCAAAGGGTGTCCTGACAATGCACCTTTTTACAGTTTCTCCACATGCCCTTCCTTTCCGAGATATGTGGCTTTACAGTTTCTATGACAATTCTGTTAATAGTCAGATAGGTGTAAACTTAATTTTTACAACAGGGGGTTGATCAGGTGATGGGCATCAATATACAGTCGGGGGGGGGGGGGGGGGGGGGGGGTTGGTCCTAAGTGTAAGACATTAACCCCTTTTCCCAACTGTATAATCACGCCCATCCCCTGATAGCCACTTCCAATGTTAAAATTAACGCACATTTGACAACTAAATTGTCAGGAAAATTATGAACCTACACCCAAAATGAGAAAAGAATCAAAGCTCCAGCAAAAGTAGAAAAAAATATCAAAAATTCTTTATTTCCGAAGCATATTTAAAAAACACACAGGTTAAAATCAACACGTGTTGATTTTTAACCTGTGTGTTTTTTAAATATGCTTTTCTCATTTTGGATCCAGACCTGGGTGAACGGCCCACGCTATATCACCTGCTCCATTACAAGAGGGTTACCATTACATATTGGGACACATTCACATGGTGAGCTGACCTTTTTTCCTTGTTTTCATTTCACATATGAGCCTACACATCTTGGGAATGGAAAGGCAGATCCAGGAACTGTGAAAAGGTGTGAAATCAGGGCAATCTCAGCTATTTCCCGATGGTAACATCTGACTTTTAAGGGGATGGCTACAGGTCTTCTTTAAAGCGAACGTACCACTTCAATTACTATGAAAAAAAAAATCATACTAGTCGCCGCAATACGTAAATCCTAATGGGATCGCATATTTTTTTAAACACCATTGGGTTCCTGCCTTCTGCACCAGTTTCCTGAACTGCAATTCGTTCCACTCTATGTACTAAAGCCGGGCACGGCGACCTCAGAGCACTGTTATCTCCGTCTCTGGATGATGCGCCTCCATCAGTCAGTCTGGCCATGTCACAGAGGGGAGGGGACATCGGGGAACTGGGGGCGCTGGGCCCACCACCAATGCATAGAGCAGGCCGAATGGGAAACCAGCGCAGATGGCGGCAAAAATGCACCTCTCCACCGGGATCTATGTTCTGGTATTGACCAGCTAGTATAAAAAAAATTTCAGTAAGCAAAGGGCACTTTAAATGTATTATTATCGCCCACACATGCCCTGTTTAGACAATCAGATGTGTGCACGATAATGATAATTTATATGGCTGCACAAAAATTTAATCAGCCATTGAGCAAGTATTTGCTTGTTTGTCGACTGGTCGCTGGCCCTTTTAGGGTCCATTTACACAGAAGGATTATCTGCCAAAGATTTGAAGCCAAAGTCAGAACAGACTATAAACGAAGATCAGGTCATAAATTAAAGCCTGAGATTTCTCCTCTTTTCAAATCCATTCCTGGCTTTGGCTTCAAATCTTTGGCAGATAATCTGTCAAATAATCTTTCTGTGTAAATGGACCCTTATGCTATGTTTACACGGAACGATAATTCGCCCGATCGTACGAGTAACGATTTTTTTTTCATAACGATCATCGTTTAGACGGTATGATATATCGTATGGAAATTCGTTTTGCGAGCGTTGTGCGATCACTTACAGCCTATCTCACACATTGGTTGAATCGGCGATGGACTATTCACACGGAACGATCTGCGAATTTTTTGCGAACAATCAACGACGATTTGAGACCTTGTTGAAAGATCAAAATGAACGATTTCTCGCTCGTCGTTTGATCGTTCGCTGCGTTTACATGTACGATTATCGTTCGAATTTGATCGTTATCGTGCAAATTCGCACAATAATCGTTCCGTGTAAACGCAGAATTAGACAAGCCTATACACAGGTAAATGAGCATTCTTATGCTGCGTTTACACGGAACAATAATTCGCCTGATCATACGATTAACAATTTCGAAGTAACAATTTTTTATAACGATCAGCGTTTAGACGGAACGATATATCGTACGGAAAATTCGTTTTGCGATCGCTTAAGCCTATCTCGCACATAGGAAAAATCGGTGAACGACTGTTTACACGGAACGATCTGCGAATTTTTTGCGAACGATGATTTTAGAACATGTTGTAAGATCAAAATGAACGATTTCTCGCTCGTCGTTTGATCGTTCGCTGCGTTACACGTACAATTATCGTTCGAATTCGATCGTTATCGTGCAAATTTGCACGATAATCGTTCCATGTAAACGCAGCATTATGGCCACTTGTTAAAGATAATCAACCTGTGAAGAAAAAAAACCCTTAAGCCCCTATTACACGGGGTGATATTGAGGAACAAACGAGCGCTGTCAGGGTTTTTTAGCTCCTTGTTCCCACCTCCATTTAGACGATTATACACTTTAACCCCTTAGCAACCCATGACGTATCTGATACGTCATGGCGCCGCGGGTGGTGTTCAGAGCGGGGTCCCGCCGGGACCCCGCTCTGAACGGCGCTGATCCCGGCTGACACGTGCAGCCGGGCAGTGCCTCTGTTAGCCGGCGCGGGTCCCGTTGCCGCGCCGGCTAATTAAGCACTTCAATGCAGCTGTCAAACCTGACAGCTGCATTGAAGTGCTTTATACACAACATCCCTGGTGTCTAGTGGGTCGGATCTCCCCCCCGCGATGCGATCGCGGGGGGGAGATCCGTTCTTCTGGCCGTGCCGGGCCTCAGCGTCGGAATGACGCTGATCCCGGCTCGGCAGTAGATTGCTATGGCCTACAGCAGGCCATAGCAATCTATGACCGATCTCATGGATCTTTGCTGTGTATATACACAGCATTGATCTCTATGAGAGATCAGTGCTATGTATATACAAGCCCCCCAGGGGGGCTTCTAGTCCATGTAAAAAAAAAAAGTAAAAAAGTGTTTTTATTAATAAAAAATCCCCTCCCCTAATAAAAGTCCAAATCACCCCCCTTTTCCCATTTTATAAATATAAATTAATAAATAAATAAACATATTTAGTATCGCCGCACACGTAATCGCCCGAACTATTAATTAATCACATTCCTGATCTCGCACGGTAAACGGCGTAAGCGCAAAAAAATCCCAAAGTGCAAAATTGCGCATTTTTGGTCGCATCAAATCCAGAAAAAATGTAATAAAAAGCGATCAAAAAGTCGTATATGCGCAATCAAGGTACCGGTAGAAAGAACGCATCATGGCGCAAAAACTGACACCTCACACAGCCCCATAGACCAAAGGATAAAAGCGCTATAAGCCTGGGAATGGAGCGATTTTAAGTGACATATATTTGTTAACAATGGTTTGAATTTTTTACAGGCCATCCGATACAATATAAGTTATACATGTTATATATCATAGTAATCGTAACGACTTGAGGAACATGCAAAACAAGTCAGTTTTACCATAGGGCGAACGGCGTAAATGCAAAACTTTTTTCAATTTGACAGCGCAAATTATTTTTTTCCGGTTTCACAACATATTTTATGGAAAAATTATGCCTGTAATTGCAAAGTACAATTGGTTTCGCAAAAAATAAGCACTCATATAAGTCTCTAGGTGAAAAAATGCAAGCGCTATGGACTTTTAAACATAAAATGGAAAAAGCAAAAGCGCAAAAACGAAAATTGGCTTGGACCTTAAGGGGTTAAAGTTAACCTGTCATTACTTTTTTTGCTTCTTAAACCATGAGGCATCAGGGTGGTTCCCATTGGCTTGATTCATAGATCGCTCCCCCATACCCAAATACTATAAAGGCAAGTTTATGGGCAAGTATATGAGCAATTTCCTCCCATCAAACCAGCCACGGTTTGATGGGAGGAAACTGCTGGGGACCGCTATCGTTCTGACGATTTATAAATCAGGCAGCAGGAATGTGATGATAGTTTACATTTAATGAAATGGTGGTCCATCTCCACAAATCTAATGATTGACAGATGCAATACAGCACCATGCCCTGGATGTCTCTCTTATATACAGAAGCTTCACTTAGATGAGACATCCATGACTGCTGTGATTAGCACAATAGATCTCACCAATGCTGAGCCAGGAAACAGTGCATCCATAATAAGCACATAAAGCTGATGCTTACATTTCAGGGTCTCCCCGGCGTATGGGATGTGAAGCTTGAAGCGGTCACAGCTGGGTCCAGGGGTAAGGGATGTGCAGCTGAAAAGAAAGTGAAAGAAAAATTCAATGATAGCAAAATCTGCGCAATCCAAACACACAGACATGGAGAGAAATGGCATCAAACCTCCACAGACTAAGGGTACCATTACACGGAACGATAATTGGCCGAATTGGCCCGATTCGGCCGATTATCGCTCCGTGTAATAAATGCAACGATCAGCCGATGACAACGATCATCGGCTGATCGTTGATATAGGTTAGACCCTATTTTCGTTGGGCGCCGACCGCGCACCGCTGCGTGTAATAGCGGTGCGTGGCCGGCGACTAACGATATACATTATCCATCCACGTTCCAGGGCTGCTCCTGCCGTCCGCTTCTCCCGGGGTCCCGCGCGCGCTGTCAGCTGATAGGCCGCTCAGCCAATCACAGGCCGCGGCGGTCCAGGCCTCTGATTGGCTGAGCGGCCTACCAGCTGACAGGCCGCTGTGAAGCTAGAGCGCACACGGGACCCCGGGAGAAGCAGCCGGCAGGAGAAGCGGCCGGCAGGAGCAGCCCTGGAACGTGGATGGGTAATGTATGCCAGTTTAGCAAGGGCTGCAAGGAAATCGGTAACGATGTCCTTGCAGCTCTTGTCAAACGATTATCGGGCCGTGTAATAGGCCCAGTAAACGAGCAACGATCTAGCAGATCGCTGCTCGTTTACAGGTATTATTGGGCTCTGCTCGGCCCGTGTAATACCACCCTAAGGCTATGTGCACACTGAGGAAAAGGCGAGGAATTCAGCTTGAAATTCTTCCTGTAAAATATGTACAGAGCAAAGTCCCATTGTGTTCAATGGGTTTTCTGCTCTGTTGTTCACACTGCAGAATTTTCGAGCAGTATTTTCTGCTGTAGATCTGCTAGAGGAATCCTATAGAAGTGAATGGAAGGATAAAATTCTGCTTGAATTCTGCCTGAAAACTTTCTGCTTCAATTCCTCGAGAATTCCTCAGTGTGCACATACCCTAAGGGTGCCTTTACACAGAGAGATTTATCTGACCGATCTTTGAAGCCAAAGCCACGAACAGACTATACACAGAGAACAGGTCTTAAAGGAAAGACTGAGATTTCTCCTCTTTTCAAATCCATTCCTTGCTTTGGCTTCAATTATCTGTCAGATAAATCTCTCTGTGTAAAGGCAGCCTTAGGGCCCTATTACACTGGACTATTATCGTGCGGAAAATTGTTATACCGTCCAAATTTATACGATAATCGCCCTGTGTAATTGTAGGCAACGATCGAAAAATCATTTGTGGTAATTCCGCATTCGTTCTATTCTATACACTAGCGTCAGGTTCAGGCAACTTTATTATAAAGAGTGTAATAAAGAAAAAAAAAGGTTCAGGACAGGATTCAGCCCTCAATGCTGTCTGTATAACCACTGCCCACAGCACAGCTCCGGGTTACTATTAGAATAGAATAACTTTATTTGGTGCAGATTTTCAGGCCCTATGGCCCAGATTTAATAAAGGGGGTAAACTGCCCACAACAACCAATCACAGCTCAGCTTTCATTTCTTATACTGCTCTGGTAAAATAAGAGCAGAACTGTGATTGGTTGCTATGGGCAGTTTACACCCTTTGATAAATCTAGGCCTATATCGTATCTCTTCTTACAAACTCCTTTTAGTGAATTATCGGATGCCAGATTAAAGGGGAACTATCAGCAGATTAGATTAATCTAACCTGCCGATAGCCCCTTATAGCGCCCGGGAAGCTGAGGAGAAAATTGTGTGTTACCTCCCTCCTTGGCACTGGTCGCACGCTGTTAGTTGGAGTAATCTTCGCTCCGATGCACTGCCAGGAGCCGTGCCGCATCATCAGCCCACTCCTTCTAATGGTAATCAATGGAGGGGGCGGGCCGATGATACGAAGGTGCTCCTAACAGTGCATTGGAGCGATGATTACTCTGACTAACAGCGCAAACTGGCGCAGAGGAGGAAGGTGACACATAAAACTTCCCCCTAAGCATTTCAGGCGCTATATGGGGCTATTGCCAGGTTAGATTTGTCTAGCCTGCTGTTCTTTTAAAAGAACTTCATTGACAGACGTCATTCACGTACCCAGACTTCAGGTCAGTGATCCGCAGGCAGCTCGTAGAATCCAGACCAACCTTTCCATTTCTGACAACGCTGGATATGAATGGGGAGAGCGCGGGGGCTATACGGTTTAGAGTGACCTCAGGGGACATCCTGCAAATCACAACCTGGAGAGAGATCAAAGAAAATCCTAAATATTATCTAAAATGTCTATTATAAATCTATCATAATAACAGACTCACTGAATATATACAATACTGATCCTGAGTTAAGGCCCGATTACACGGGCCAACAGTGAGGAGCAAACGAGCGCTGTTAGCACTCGTTTGCTCCTCATTCCCCGCTCGCTGCCGCCGCTATTGCTCGCAGCAGCAGTGAGCGAGTCCGAGCAACCCATAGGATATAGTGGCGGTCGGCTGCCGCTGCTCCTATTGTATGGAGCCATGGCAGCAGATTGCTGCTGTATAAGTCGTTTGTCTTTCAATATGCTGAAAGACAAACGACTTCAACGATCAGCTGACATGAACGATGTTGGCTGATTGTTGCCTCCTATTCCACGGGGCGATCCATAGCGGCCAAATAGCGGACTATACATCAATTAAATTACTTATCCTATACTGATCCTGAGTTATAGCCTTAAACTCAAGAGCTGTACTCACTATTCTGCTGGTAGGATGACCGTATAAATACATTACATTACTGATCCTGAGTTACATCCTGTATTATAGTCCAGAGCTGCACTCACTATTCTGCTGGTGGGGTCACTGTGTACATACACTACATTACTTATCCTGTACTGATCCTGAGTTATATCCTGTATTATACTCCAGAGCTGCACTCACTATTCTGCTGGTGGGGTCACTGTGTGCATACATTACATTACTTATCCTGCACTGATCCTGAGTTACATCCTGTATTATATTCCAGAGCTGCACTCACTATTCTGCTGGTGGAGTCACTGTGTACATACATTACATTACTTATCCTGCACTGATCCTGAGTTACCTCTTGTATTATACTGCAGAGCTGCACTCACTATTCTGCTGGTGGGGTCACTGTGTACATACATTACATTACTGATCCTGAGTTACATCCTGTATTATTCCCCAGAGCTGCACTCACTATTCTGCTGGTGGGCTCACTGTGTACATACATTACATTACTTACCCTGCACTGATCCTGAGTTACCTCTTTTATTATACTGCAGAGCTGCACTCACTATTCTGCTGGTGGGGTCACTATGTACATACATTACATTACTAATACATGTTGGACATTATGTTTTATTTTGAAGACCCGATGTATAAAACCAACAATTAGCTGCACCATCTATTCCGCCCACATCGCGGTCTCCATCCTAATAACAACACAGCCCTCGCTGTCACTCACCCCCTGCAGAAGCCGAGCCCTACCAGCAGGAAACTCAGGGTCCTTCTGTCAGGACCCAACGCTGATGTGCCTTTACAATGCCTGTTATAATAATTGTAACGGACTAATTTTTTACACTTCAATAAACTTTTTTTTACATTAAAATACATGCTAAAACATAGCTATAACCAAATTTTCTTGTCTTCACATTATAAGTAGTCTCCACGTATATGTTTCTGTCAGGCATAATGTAGGACAGCCATAACCAGTGAGAGAACGTTTCCATGGAGACAGCTCCCGGTGCGGCGCTTGTGTTTCCGCGTTTGGAAACACGTGGGAACTAGAAGGCGATGTGATTGGTTGGTGGCAGTCACGAGGTGTTCCCGGCAGCCATCTACGAGCTGGCTGCGGGGACAGTAAGTGATGTGAATGGCGGGGGAGTGGTGAACATGGCGCTCTAGGAGTTCAGTTTTTAGTTAGCGGTGTTTTCTAATCCATTTACCTCCAGCTGTTCTGAAACTACGACTTCCGGCACGCTGGGAGTTGTAGTTTTGGAACAGCTGAGAAACTGCCGCTTCTTGGAGCACAGGTCAAACTGCGGCCCTCCAGCTGTTATAAAACTACAATTCCCATCATGCCTGGAAAGCCAAAGCAATAGCTTTGGCTGTTCAGGCATGATGGGAATTGTAGTTTATCTTGGCTTAGAGGTCATTGACTCCGAGGACACAGCTTGTTGGGAGTTTCACAGTAAATAAAGTCTCCTAGCAGTAAAATCTTTATAACTCTTGAGCTTTATGTGAATAAAGATACATGAAAACTTCAACATCGAGACCATTGCTTACATCAGAGATGGGTAACCTTCGGCCCTCCAGCTGTGGCAAAACTACAATCGGCTTTGGCTGTCCAGGCATGATGGGAATTGTAGTTTTGCCACAGCTGGAGGGCCGAAGGTTACATCCAAAGGCTGCAAAAATATTCCGATTGTTGGTAAAGTCTGCAGCAAGCCCTCAGCTGTGAGAAGTATTAGGTCTGCTTGTGAGGAAAGATGGAGACCCACTAAAGTGAATGCAGCATAGGGCAAGATCCTGGTGTTTTTCTGCATGTAATACACACCATGATATGTGCTGTAAAAAGTTCAGACCAGTATTGTAATTCACTCTTGTCACTTCTTTCGGTGGATAGCGGAATACGCCGGCCCATAGAATGGTGTCTATGGAGCCGGCGGAAAGCCGCGCGGATGTCATCTGCGAGAATTCCTCAGTATGAACCCACCTTTAGGGTGCGTTCACACCTACAGGATCCGCAGCAGATCTGCAGCAGATTTGATGGTGCAGATTTGATGCTGTGTTCAGTTATTTAAATGAAATCTGCTGCGGATCCACAGCAGAAAATCAGCTGCAAATCCTGTAGGTGTGAACGCACCATTAGGGTGCCTTCACACATACCGTATCGCTGCGTTTTCAACGCTGCGTATTTAACGCTGCGTTTTTATCGCAGCGTTTTTGGTGCGTTTTTCACATGCGCATTTTGATTTTCACATGATTTTTATGTGAAAATAAAAACTGGCATGTAAAAATCGCACCAAAAACACAGCGATACAGTACGTGTGAAGCTACCCTTATAGTGCGTTTACACACAGAGATTTATCTGACAGATTTTTGAAGCCAAAGCCAGGAATTGGCTCAAAAAGAAGAGAAATCTCAGTCTGTTCCTTATGACCTGTTCTCTGTTTATAGTCTGTTCCTGGCTTTGGCTTCAACAGTCTGTCAGATATTAGTCACAAGCAGGTTGCAAGTACATGCGACTTGCAATGAGATCACTGATAGCAAAGTCTTATTTTACCTATTACATGCGACCAAAACTTTGCAACACTATTCACTAATATTACATGCAGCATCATAATTCAACATTGCCATCTTCATGCCATGCAATCAAAATCATGGTCAAATGGTGTGTTTCACACACACAGATTTATCTGACAGGTTTTTGAAGCCAAAGTCAGGAATAGACTACCAACAAAGAACATGTCATACAAGAAAGACTGAGATTTCTCTTCTTTTCAAATCCATTCCTGGCTTTGGCTTCAAAAATCTGTCAGATAAATCTCTCTGTGTGAACAGCTGGAGAGTCTTAGGTTTGACACACAAAATGTGAACAAGATGGCATGTTGGGAAGTGTAGTTCAGTAGTGAGACTGTAGCTAATTCCTCCTCCTATAATAGGAATCAGTATAGCGGGACATGTACACTTGTAGCAGTTTTATTGTGCCTCTTGGCTGGCTCACAGAAGCTGCTCTCAGTACTCTTTATACCTTTGACCTTTGTTCTGGCCGCTGTATATTTACTGATTGTTCATTTTCCTCTTTCCCCAGCTCACACCATCAGCACAATGGATCCGGATAGACCTCAGGTGGTCGTGGTGGGCTCATGCATGACTGATCTTGTGAGGTGAGTGTCCTGCTCCATATATAGTCCACTCTGTACCCACACATCATTGACCTCCAACATCCAGTTCTTGTGAGACTACAACTCCCGGGACATGTTGGAAGTTATATCTTAACAACTTCTGGAGAGCTACAATCCCTCATCCTTTCCCACTGCATGAGCTACGTGGAATGAGCTACTGCTTCTTACAACATAAACAGTACAGAATTAGTAAGAGAGATCTGTCAGCAGGAAGTCACCAGCATGGTGACAGTTTCCATCTTACAGGCTTTATTTTCTGCACTACACTTAAAGGGGTAGTGCGGTGCTACACATTTATTCACTAAATAACACACATTACAAAGTTATACAACTTTGTAATGTGTGTTATTTAAGTGAATGGCCCCCTTCCCCATGTTCCCCCCACCCCTGGAAGTGTGGTGCATTATACTCACATAATCACTGTCAGCCCGGGCCGCCATCTTGGGTCGAACATGTCATCTTCATGAGGCCAGCGGACCACTCCAGCCCTGCCGGCCCCCCTCTGGCGCGTCATCAGCTGCTCGGCCGCGATTGGCTGAGCATAGTTATGCTCAGCCAATGGCGGCTGAGCAGTTGATGACGCACTCGAGGGGTCGGCATGAGGGACGGTTGGAGCAGTCCGGCCAGCCTCCTGAAGATGGCGCGATGGACCCAAGATCGACGGGCCGGGGTCGACAGTAATTCGCTGAGTATAATGCACCACACTTCCGGGTGTTGGGGGGAACATGGGGAGAGGGGCCATTCACTTAAATAACACACATTACAAAGTTGTATAACTTTTTAATGTGTGTTATTTAGTAAATAAATGTGTAGCACCGCACTACCCCTTTAAATTCTGTCATGCACATGGACACTCTATGTTTTCATCCCTGTATAGCTCTGGGTTACAAAAAAATTCACCCTATAAAGGGGTTCTCCAGGATTAGCTGCTTTCCTCCAGAAGCAGCACCACCCTTGTCCTCAGGTTGTGTGTGGTATTGCATCTCAGTTCCATGGAGATGAATGGAGAGAATTGTAGTATCACACCCAACCTGAGGACAGGGTGGTGCTGTTATTCAATGAAAGCAGCTGTGTTTTTCTTATCTTTTTGAATCCTCCACTGAGAGGTGGGCCACATGTGGTGGATGTGGATTTCAACTATTCTTTTACCAGCAAAGCAGTGTCTGTGGTGGCTTTGCAGCAAAAAGTGCAGTGCTTGTGGCCATCCATTTGGTTTGACTGTACCCTAAGGGGGTATTTACTTGTCTGCAGAAAACTGGCCGTGCAGGGACTGTATTCTGTGGACCAAACCTCAGAGCTCCCGGCATCATGATTCATTATGATGCAAGGAGCCGCTAAAGTGTTTAAAAAGTTGTGCTACTGTACTGACATAGCTGCAAGGTCCAGTCCACAGAACACTGTCACAACAGTATTTTGCGGATGTGGGTATGCTTCTTTAGGCTCTGTTCCCACGTGTTTTTTTGCTGTTTTTCTTCATCTAAAACACAATCTCATTGTAAAAAAAAATTCTGCTTTTGGGTGTTTTTTTTAAGCCTGCTTTGCAAAGTTTTTTATAATTTTTTTCTACTTTGGAGGATACAAAAGCAAACAGGCTAAAAATATGCATACATACAAATTATGTCATGTGTTCACTTGGCTTGGGAGCGCCTCTTTGATAATTTGCTCAGGAGAATAAAATAATTTTTCTACATGTTATGGATGCCCAGACAGATCTATAATGATAATCGTGGTCTCCCCCCATGTGCCAAACAGAGGCCACAAATGTGTTTTTCCCATACAGATTTTCCCATATTTTCTGTGGAACAATCCAAAGTTTCTGCTGTTTATCTGCCCTGTGTGAACCCTAGTGTTTAGTGAGGGATTACCCCTTTAAGGCAGCCGTCTTTTTTTCTGCTCGCCATGTGTTACAAGTTTATGTAAGAGCCTAGGAGGCGTGAGGTCACTGTGGAGCGCTGTTTGTGACAGCGGTCACCATGGCCACAGACTATGAGGTCATCAGATGGATAAATAAATAGTTTGGGCCAGGAGCAGTGAGCTCAGCCTGCAGATCACATCCAGCAGCACGGAAAGATCTCTCTGTATACAGCTAAGTGATGGGGAAGGGGCACATGGACTACATCCTAGTGAAGGGTCCCCCTCCCAGCACTGACGCTCCCATCAACAGCCAGAACCCTGTTAGGGTGGGACTTCCTGGGGTCCTGACTCAAGTAATAAATACTCGGTTCCTAAAGCAGACCGCTCCTTTAGTAGGTGAATTAACACAGTACAGTAATGGAAAATCAAAGAGTATCACCATTACCGCATCTTCACTCTTATATGTACTAACTGCAGGTGACATAATCGTCATATACTGTAATGTACAGGTGGTATAGGTGCTGTGCTCTGGTGTACATACTGCAATATACAGGTGCTGTGCTCTGGTGTACATACTGCAATATACAGGTGCCCTGCTCTGGTGTACATACTGTAATATACAGGTGGTATTACTAGGTATAGGTGCTGTTCTCTGGTGTATATACTGTAATATACAGGTGGTATTGCTGGGTATAGGTGTTGTGCTGTGGTGTACATACTGTAATATACAGGTGGTATTACTGGGTATAGGTGCTGTTCTCTGGTGTATATACTGTAATATACAGGTGGTATTGCTGGGTATAGGTGCTGTGCTCTGGTGTACATACTGTAATATACAGGCAGTATTACTGGGTATAGGTGCTGTGCTCTGGTATACATACTAATATATAGGCAGTATTGCTGGGTAAAGGTGTTGTGCTCTGATGTGCATGCTGTAATATACAGGTGGTATTACTGGGTATAGGTGCTGTGCTCTGATATACATACTGTAGTATACAGGCAGTATTACTGGGTATAGGTGCTGTGCTCTGGTATACATACTGTAATATACAGGCGGTATTGCTGGGTATAGGTGTTGTGCTCTGATGTGCATACTGTTGTATACAGGCAGGCAGTATTACTGGGTATAGGTGTTGTGCTCTGATGTACATACTGTAGTATACAGGCAGTATTACTGGGTATAGGTGTTGTGCTCTGATGTACATACTGTAGTATACAGGCAGTATTAGGCTATGTTCACACTGCATATGAGTCCGGCCGCATTTCATATGCTGCCGTACATGTGCGGCTGAAACTACGGGCGTGGGAAAAATCGACATGCGGACGGATGCGTACAAACCGCGAACATACGCCCGTAGTAGAGTTATGCTTCCCTAGCTTGTTTCGAAGCGATCTGAAACACATCATTTACTTGGAAATCTTCGTCCAGCCCAATAAAACTCACAGAACCTTTTGGATCGAAAAATCAAGTTCAATTTTGCTGAAATAAGTACTCCGTACGGGACCGCATGGAAATCCACGGCCGTGAGTTTCAACATTTCCGTCCTCAAACAATGGTCTTGTTCATTTTTCACGGCGCCGTATACAATCTGGCCGTAAGCTCATACGTAGTGTGCACTGTGCGGGCGTATATTGTATACTTTCAAGCGAACGCATCAACCTCAAAACTATGTGCGTATATTCGCGGTTCTCACTACGTCCGGAAACATACGCAGTGTGATAATAGCCTTACTGAATATAGGTGCTGTTCTCTGGTGTATATACTGTAATATACAGGTGGTATTGCTGGGTATAGGTGTTGTGCTCTAATGTACATACTGTAATATACAGGCAGTATTACTGGGTATAGGTGCTGTTCTCTGGTGTATATACTGTAATATACAGGCAGTATTACTGGGTATAGGTGCTGTTCTCTGCTGTATATACTGTGATATACAGGCAGTATTACTGGGTATAGGTGCTGTTCTCTGGTGTACATACTGTAATATACAGGCAGTATTACTGGGTATAGGTGCTGTGCTCTGGTGTATATACTGTAATATACAGGTGGTATTGCTGGGTCTAGGTGTCATGCTCTGGCGTCAATATGCAATATACAAGAGTTCATGCTGGGAAAAGGTGGTGTACATGATTTGTCAGACATAATACCAGAGGAAAGATGTCACAGTATAGTTGTAGCCTTATATCACTGATACTGTCCATGCCCGGCTGCTGGTCTTCTCCTTTATTCTTATCAAGTGTATTCTATTCCCAATCCTGAATGCACATATAGTCATATAGATGCATACACACTGATAATCTTACATACATATAAATAAAGTGATGCACACATTTACTGTGACACACATATATATATGCTTACAGATACACACACCCTCATCTTCTTATATACACCTACATACATATAGAGGGACACACACACACACATATAGTGCCACACATACACTCATCCTCTTATATACACCTACATACATATACAGTGATACACACACATATAGTGCCATACATACACTCATCTTCTTATATACATCTACATACATATACAGTATATATAGTGCCATACATACACTCATCCTTTTATATACACATACAGTGACACATATATAGTCAAGGACAAAATCGGTATACAGACACATACAGTATACAGTCAGTGCAGTCACTGAGCTCAAGGAGATCAGGGAAAAAATTCCTCCCCATCTGGAGGCACCCCGTGGCAACAGGCTAGGGATATCTGGCTATTCCCGTGTTTTGAGACTCGCAACCGAGGCTCCACGGACTCCTTTTTTGCATATTCAATTTTCGGGGGCATCAGTGGAGACTTTATTGAGTACTTCATTGGAATTTTTTCACTGATCTCCTCGAGCTCAGTGATTATTGTGTTTTGTTGGTTGATTTGTCATTGCCCCAACTACCCAGAATCCTGCTCCACACTGACGAGGGGCAAATACCCCGAAATAGCTGTCTGTGGATGGATGCCTGCCTTGGCAAGCCCTTGTCATGTCACAATACTCGCTACAGAGTTAGACTTTGACACAAAAGGGGCCACTCTGTTGTTTCCCTATTTATGTTCCAATACTCGCAACCGAGTGGGACTTAAAAGGTCATCTATCAGACACCCCGTGGCTATAGGCTAGGGATATATCTGGCTATTCCCGTGTTTTGAGACCCGCAACCGAGGCTCCACGGACTCCTTTTTTGCACATATAGAGTCAGTGACACACCCTGCCACCCAGCCATATACTACCTGAAGCACAGTATACACTGTCTATACAGTCTTGGACACATTAGTTTGTTCCATTTGCTGACCAGTGTCTGTACTGTACGTGTGCTGCCTTGGATTTCCTGTGGGGGAGAGGCTGGGTGCCACCATATTCACAGTCAGGACACAGAGCTATCCATGTGGTTCCTGCACATGCCACATTGTTATAGTACATTGGGCAGTTCTCATCATATATGAGGGAGCTTATATTTTTGAGGGGCTGATGTGGTTTTGGAGCCTTTGATGTTCTCGCTTTTTAGGCTCCCCACATTCTCAGGATTCTTTACTCTAGTGTAAAAACTATAAAACAAGGAGCAGGTGAGGCCCCTTGAAGTGCAGGCTGGGAGCTCTGAGCCCTTTATTGGGAGCAGGAGAAAGGAGTATAGAGTCTGAGGAGCTGCGGTCAGTGCGGGGTCACGGCGAGCACAAGGAGACCCCAGAGGCCACTTCTCTAGTCCTGAAGCCGGATCGCTCCTCTCCTACAGTGAGTCATTGCAGGAGAGGAATTCATTCAGCATGAAGTCAGTCGGCCCTAATCCTTGATTTCCCAGCGCTGCCCGATCCTGTCTCTGTGATGACACCAAGGAGCACCCTTTAATTCTGGAACCATGGACACTTTACAAGATGAATTAATGTCACATGGGACCAGACACCCGACCCCACTGTAGAAAGATGAAAAAAATCCCAGCTGACCAATATATGGCCTCATTCACACGCAAAAAAATTCCTCCCTAGTACATCCACAATCCGTATTTTTTCACATCTGCAAGAAATGGGAAGATGGTAGTTAAATTAGGATGATCCGTATTTTCTGCAAGCTTTACAGACGTTTAAAAAAAATTATGGACGCTCCTATTAACTTTTATAGAAATGAATGGATCCACAGTTACAGACAAATTTATGGAACGTGTTAATAAGGCCTATAACTGTAAGGCCATGTGCAGACTACGTTAGAGACAGGCTGTTCCGTGACCCGTCCAGGTCACGGAACGGTTGGTCTCTGAAAAGATCATCAGCCGGATGATCTTTAGGGCCGCAGAGTTCTGATGTGAGCGCATCCGTGCGAAGAGGCGCTCGCTCCAAAGTGTGCACTGACAGGGTATTCTGCGGCCGCTATTCAATTAATAGCAGCCGCAGAAAACTGACATGTCAGTTGTTTGCGGCGCTGCTAAGGATTCCGTCCGGAGTGTATACTATGGGGGGGATTTACAAACGGTACGGCAGAGGTGTACACCAGGGAGACACCCCTTCTCCCCGGCGTACGACTCCCGTGCACCCCGCTCGCCTGTTGGGCGGGCTGGCGGAGCTTGCGGGGGCGTGATGAGGCGGGGAGGAGGCGTGGCCTCCCCCCGCACCTCATTTATCAGGATTTATGAATGCTCGCAGGCGCTGGTACACCTCTTAGTGAATGCTGCCAGAAAAAGGAGGCGGAGCTTAATATAAGACAATGCTCTGTGAGCTGAACAGCCTGGACTCCAGACTGATACAATGTCCTGCACCATCAGTCCAGGAGGCAGATAGAGGATGTGGATGGGTTAGCTGGAATATTCACAAACAGGAAGCAGAAACTGATGAGGAATTGAAACTTGATATGAAGCAATGTACAAAGGAAACTGGATTAGAAAAGTTTAACATTTTTGAACAGATATCATTTAGGAAAACTGCCACTTTTTAGCATTTTTGCACCACATTTACTTCATTCTAAGTGGGTGTGGCTTAGCATGACTGGGCATGGCCTCTTGCAGCCTAACCTATTTATAAAATTATATGTCCAAAATTGTTGGAAATTACAGTGAAAATTTATGTCAATTTTCATATATGGCATACAGACCGCATTTCTTAAGACGCCTGCACCTCTTAGACAGTATGTTTTACATTAAGACCGCCAGCAATTTTTTTATCCAAAGTTTTTAAAGTTGTAAAACTTAAATCGCTTAGTGACAACCAATATGGCCGCATGGATGTATTACTGTATAACCACTCAGCCCTATGAATAATCTGACCGATCACTCCTGTTTCAGGCGTGAGGGTGGCCATACTGGAAAGAAGGCTCATACCTGTAGCATACTGTGATATGTAAACAAGGTGTGACGCATGATAAAAGTCCACATGTTTACTCTTAATACTGTTAATTTTTCTGCAGTTTAACCCCTCGTCTGCCCAAAGCCGGAGAGACCATACACGGGAGCAAGTTCTTCATTGGTTTCGGGGGCAAAGGAGCAAATCAGTGCATCCAAGCGTCTCGACTTGGGGCCTGCACCGCCATGGTCTGCAAGGTAACACGTATCCTGTATCTCAGCGCTGAGCTCTATGAATAATGAAACAGGAAATCCGCTTGGGACCCTTAGTGTAGGAAATATAGGAAATTCCTTGAGTTCAGAGACTAAATAAACCCCCCAGCTTGCTCATAAGTAGCTGTCTCATCCAAATTTTATTCCTGTAAATCACCGTCAGGGACTAATGAAGGAGACGCGTTCCTACGCCGTGACCTCATGTGGAATGGTGCAGTCATGTCAGGAATGTAGCTGAAAGGGTCCAGTGTCAGGAGTTATACAGGGGTTGTCTGCCGTCTGATGAAAGACTCTGCTTTTAACCATAAATAGCGCCACATCTTTCTATGGGCTGTGTCTGGTATTACAGCTCCACCCCATTCATGTAAAGGCTGCAATACCATACCCAAACTATGGACGGCGCTGGTTTTTAAAGGAAAACTCAAACTCCCATGTTACACTAAAGACCCCCTCCGCAGGACACCATTTATGAATAAGCCTATACATGTAGAAGAAATGTCTTTATTATTTCTCTTATATCCCATGATGCATCATTTCCAGTTAACATTTTTTACATCTCGCTATGGAGCAATGTTATGAAGGTTACACGTCTTTACATAAACGTGTAAAATAAAACATGTAGTGGTCGGCCAAACTAACTTGGCAGGCCTTAGGCTGTGTCCCTATGTGAGCATTTGGGTGCGTGCACACTACGAAATCCGCGCGTTTGACACACAGTGGATTCCGTCGCTCATACCCACACGCGGCGGCGCCGTGCCATAGACACTATACCATGCACGGAGGGATTGCGCATTCTCCAAAAGAACTGACATGTCAATTTTTTCGGCGGAATGCGGAATTTGCTCGTGCATAGAATAGTGTCTATGGCACGGACGGAGATGCGCGCTGCTGTGTGCGGGTACGAGCTACGGAATCCGTTGCGGGTCATACGCACGGATTCCATAGTGTGCACGCACCCTTAGGCTCGATTCACACGTTGTAAGAGTGCGGCTGTATTTGCGGCTGTAATTGTGCGGCGGTATTTTTGGTGGTTCGTGTGTATGCTTGGAAGTATAGGATATGCGGCTGCACAGTGCACACTATGTATGAATCTACGGCCCTATCGTAAACGGACCCGTAAAAAATGAACAAGACCATTGTTTGCGGCTGAACATGCGGCCGAGGATTGACAGGCGGTCCGTACGGAGTACTTCAAAAATAACCGGCAATGATGCCGAATGCCGATGCCTCTAATAGTTAATATATTAAATTAATCAAACACATTTTCTTTGTAATCAAGACACTTTCGTTGATCAATAATTTATTTCTAACGAATCCATCATTTTGCAATTAAATATACTGTTAAAAAAAATAGATATATAAATAAATGTATATTTATCTATATATTTATTTTTTGACAGTATATTGAATTGCACAATGATGGATTCGTTAGAAATAAATTATTGACCAACGAAACTGTATTTATTTCAACGAAAATGTGTTTTATTCATTAAATATTAATTAGTACAGGAAGCTCTATAAGCCGGTAATTCATATGCCGGCAATAGAGCATTCTGTACTAATCATCACTTTACTTTAATGAAAACATCAAATGTTTCTTCTAATTATGTTATGACAATAGCATTATTAGAAGAAACATTTAGAATTATATGTGCGCTCAGCTGATTGGCTGTTCGGCTGAGCGCACATATAATAAGCCGGTCCGCAGCACAGTGACTTCATTGTGCTGCGGACCAGCGAAGAGGACACATCGGGGTGAGTATAGAGCTCTCCCCACCCCCTCCCCAGCACTGCACCCCTCCCAGCAAGGAAGGGGGGGTCAGTTAACCCCTTCCTTGCTGGGATGGGTGCAGTCTGACATCAGTCTGGCCCCCAGGGGGTTAAGGGGGATGCAATACATCCTCCCTTAACCCCTTGGGGGCCAGACTGTAAGCAGCGATCTGTAAAGATGCTGCATACTGTAAGGTGCACAACACCGCTCACAATGATGGGTGTTGTGCTCCTGTTTGTGTGTTTTTGTGTGTTTCTCCCTTTTTGTTTTTCAGATATCGGTATCCTGGGGATTACGTCGGATTCCATGGACTACGTCGATGACCAGCGTTTTTTTAATGTTTTTTTTAATAAAATGGTCAATGAGGGGTGTGGGGGTGTTTTTATTTGAATAAAAAAATTTGTAAACTTGTGTCTTATCTTTATTTCTTTACTTTATAGACTTAGTAGTGGAAGCCGTCTAATAGACGGAATCCATTACTAAGTCGGGGCCTAGTGTTAGCCGGTATAAAATGGCTAACACTAACCCCCTATTATTACCCCAGTACCCAATGCCACCAGGGGTACTGGGAAGAGCCGGGTGCCAGTGGTCCTGGAGCGTCAAAATTGGCGCTCCTGGACCGGGCGGCAGCAGGCTGGTAAGATTTAGGCTGGGGAGGGCCTAAACCAATGGCTCTTCCCACCCTGGTGTTACCAGGCTGCTGTCGTTTGGTTTTTAACCCGGCTGGTTATAAAAATAGGGGGGACCCTATGCGGTTTTTTTTAATTATTTATTTATTTAAAAAAAAAACCGCATAGGGTCCCCCCTATTTTTATAACCAGCCGGGTTAAAAACCAAACGACAGCAGCCTGGTAACACCAGGGTGGGAAGAGCCATTGGTTTAGGCCCTCCCCAGCCTAAATCTTACCAGCCTGCTGCCGCCCGGTCCAGGAGCGCCAATTTTGACGCTCCAGGACCACTGGCACCCGGCTCTTCCCAGTACCCCTGGTGGCATTGGGTACTGGGGTAATAATAGGGGGTTAGTGTTAGCCATTTTATACCGGCTAACACTAGGCCCCGACTTAGTAATGGATTCCGTCTATTAGACGGCTTCCACTACTAAGTCTATAAAGTAAAGAAATAAAGACAAGACACAAGTTTACAAATTTTTTTATTCAAATAAAAACACCCCCACACCCCTCATTGACCATTTTATTAAAAAAAACATTAAAAAAACGCTGGTCATCGACGTAGTCCATGGAATCCGACGTAATCCCCAGGATACCGATATCTGAAAAACAAAAAGGGAGAAACACACAAAAACACACAAACAGGAGCACAACACCCATCATTGTGAGCGGTGTTGTGCACCTTACAGTATGCAGCATCTTTACAGATCGCTGCTTACAGTCTGGCCCCCAAGGGGTTAAGGGAGGATGTATTGCATCCCCCTTAACCCCCTGGGGGCCAGACTGATGTCAGACTGCACCCATCCCAGCAAGGAAGGGGTTAACTGACCCCCCCTTCCTTGCTGGGAGGGGTGCAGTGCTGGGGAGGGGGTGGGGAGAGCTCTATACTCACCCCGATGCGTCCTCTTCGCTGGTCCGCAGCACAATGAAGTCACTGTGCTGCGGACCCGCTAATTATATGTGCGCTCAGCCGATCAGCCAATCAGCTGAGCGCACATATAATTCTAAATGTTTCTTCTAATAATGCTATTGTCATAACATAATTAGAAGAAACATTTGATGTTTTCATTAAAGTTAAGTGATGATTAGTACAGAATGCTCTATTGCCGGCATATGAATTACCGGCTTATGGAGCTTCCTGTACTAATTAATATTTAATTAAGAAAACACATTTTCGTTTAAATAAATTCAGTTTCGTTGGTCAATAATTTAATTCTAACGAATCCATCATTGTGCAATTAAATATACTGTCAAAAAATAAATATATATATAAATATACATTTATTTATATATATATTTATTTTAACAGTATATTTAATTGCAAAATGATGGAATCGTTTACATTTAATTATTGAACAATAAAAGGGACTTTATTAGACAGAAAATGTGTTTTATTAATTCAATATATTAACCATGAGAGACATCGGCTATAGTGCAGAGGATCGCAAACCCCGGTAATAGCGATTCATGTAAACTGTTTCCCTGCTTTCCCAGATGCATCCAGAGGTGTTTCCATCACTTTCTTAACATTTTATTTGATATTTTTAGTTGAACCAGATTTCCAAGTAAATGACCGTATGTTTTGAGCCGCATGTCTATTTTTTCCCACGGCCGGAGTTTCACCCGCACATTTACAGCCGCATAAAAAATACAGCCGCACAGTTACAGCGTGTGAATCCAGCCTTAGGCTGGGTTCACACTATGTATATTTGAGGCTGTATTTGTGAGGCTGTATAGCAACCAAAACCAGGAGTGGATTGAAAACACAGAAAGGCTCTGTTCACATAATGTTGAAATTGAGTGGATGGCCGCCATATAACAGTAAATAACGGCCATTATTTCAATACCACAGCCGTTGTTTTAAAATAACAGCAAATATTTGCCATTAAATGATGGCCATCCACTCAATTACAACATTATGTGAACAGAGCCTTTCTGTGTTTTCAATCCACTCCTGGTTTTGGTTGCTATACAGCCTCACAAATACAGCCTCAAATATACATAGTGTGAACCCAGCCTTAAAAAGGATATTGATTTATCCTTTCTGGTGGTGCTCACTCAGGTGAATGAAAGTCCAATGGTACAAATCAACAGAAGAAAGAAAAAATTTAGAGTGCACTCACCGATATGTAGATATTCTTTATTGCTTCATACAATACAATACTTCTTAGCGGGTACGCGTATTGGAGATGCCAACACCTCACACTGATTACCGAGTGCCCTCAGACTTTTTTCTATCTTCGGTTGATTTGTACCTTTTTACATAAGGCCCGTGGCTCCTCCTGACCTTCTTTGTGAGATAGCAATTCTGGAGCTTTCCTTAAAAAAGAAAATGCTTTGTGCCATTCCTCTGTTATTCCTCCTGAAAATGTATAAATACATTGACAAGTGAATATTACTTGCTGGGGGTGTGTCTTTACACTTTACCCTGTACAGACTCCACCTATTTGTCACAGGAGGGGTATCACCCAAATGTCAATTTATTCATACACTTCCAGGAGGAATAACAGAGAGACGGCACAATGCAGATCTCTAATGTACATGTATTTACTATGACAGACCAATCAGAAAAGCCGAAATATAGAAGACACTAGAGAGAGCGCCCTTTGTTTAGGTCATCTTAATCTAATCTAAAAGGGGCGGAGTTTGAGCATCATAAGAATAATAACCACACTGCTACAATGTAGAAGCCAGACTGGAACAGTGACTACAAGGATACACATAGGGTGAGGGTCCCTTTCAGGAATGTATACACTTATACCTATTTATAGTGGTAACCTGTATGTGCAGATTAGATCTGTGTCCCCATGGTAATATGTAACTTGAATATGGAGTGATGTGATGTCTTTCTGTTAAAAATTAACATATAATGATGTCACTTTGTTAATGTTGCTGATAGGCAGTAATGTCATTCATGTTGCAGTTACATGCTATTATTTAGCTTATATATTATAAAATATTAGATATCCTCACGTGGGCTCCTCCGTGACGTGTAAGTTGTCTACATAGCAGAGAAGTGACCATATCTCCTCAGTATAGCTGACCATTTATCGTTAAGCTGCTTATTGACCTCTGACGGCATTTCTCGCTTATGTCCTGACCTCATGGTTTATTCTTGTGCTTCTTTACATATAGAAGAAATGTCATATTCTTGTAACAAAGAAAGTATTGTCAGGCGTATGAGAAACTGGCATTGTCCTAAACTACCCTGTGAATGTGAGACACTAAATATAGAACACACATACCAATCCACAAGAAGAAAGGCTTGTCAAGCAGTGCTGTCATTTGTAGTAACTTTTAACATGTCCTGAGACCCACTGTGATCCCAAGATACAGCCAGAAGGAGGGTGCAGCAGTACAATCCTCTCCCCACTTGATTTGATTGACAGGTAAAAAGAGACATGGGCTACTCCGTACTGTTCCCCGGAAGTATTTTGGGATTGTACAGGAATATGACAACTGTAATACTGGCTCCTAAGTAAAAGAATATAACTACTATAATACTGCTCCTATATACAAGAATATAACTACTATAATACTGCTCCTATATACAAGAATATAACTACTATAATACTGCTCCTATATACAAGAATATGACTACTATAATAGTGCTCCTATATACAAGAATATAACTACTATAATACAGCCCCTGTATACAAAAATATAACTACTATAATAGGGACAAGGAGAGAAAGGAGCTGCTGCATATCACACCTATGGCTGACACTAATGCCTATCTGCTACATTTAAAAACCAACGCCAGGATGTTGGTATATAATTTGATCAAACCATATTGCCCTATGTACCGCGTGCAGGTCCCCTGGTTCACATGGGTCCCTACATAACTCACCACCGTGTCAGTCAGCGGCCGCCAACCCAGCAAAGCGTGCACCAACAGGAAAGGGAGGCCATAGAACGGCCCTGCAACCCCACTGTCACAGGACTAATCCCCAAGGGCCCCCACAAAAACCAGCAGGCACCGCCGGCAGAGAAAGCTGTAACCAAATAACACCAATGTGAAAGAATATGGTTTGATCAAATTATATACCAACATCCTGGCGTTGGTTTTTAAATGTAGGCATTAGTGTCAGCCATTGGTGTAAGGTGCAGCGCTCCTTTCTCTCCCTGTCCGTATTTTACGTTTCTCTTTTTCTAAGTTTTTGCACTCCTCCTGGTAAGACCCATGTGACCGCAATCAGCAGGAGACACCTGTGTACACATGACTAGTGCCTCCTATTTTTCCTATTCTGCCTGCAGGAGCAATGGTGAGTGTTTTAGACCTTGTTCACACTGGTGCTACCTGGGGCCACTTTTCCCCGCCGCCGGTGCCTGCTGGGTTTTAGGGGGGGGGGGGCCCTTGGGGATTGGTCCTGTGAACGTGGGGTTGCAAAGCCGTTCTATGGCCTCCCTTCCCTGTTTGTGCTCGCTTTGCGGGGTTGGCGGTTGCTGACTGACACGGTGGTGAGTTAGCTTAGGAACTCATGTGAACCAGGGGACCTGCACATGGTACATGGGGCAATATGGTTTGATCAAATTATATACCAACATCCTGGCGTTGGTTTTTAAATGTAGGCATTAGTGTCAGACATAGGTGTGAGGTGCAGCGCTCCTTTCTCTCACTGTCCGTATAACTACTATAATATTGCTCCTATATACAAGAATATAACTACTATAATACTGTCCCCTAAGTACAAGAATATAACTACTATAATACTGCTCCTATGTACAAGAATATAACTACTATAATATTGCTCCTATATACAAGAATATAACTACTATAATACTGTCCCCTAAGTACAAGAATATGACTACTATAATACTGCTCCTATGTAGAGGAATATAACTACTATAATACTGCTCCTATATACAAGAATATAACTACTATAATACTGCCCCTATATACAAGAATATAACTACTATAATACTGCTCCTATATACAAGAATATAACTACTATAATACTGCTCCTATATACAAGAATATAACTACTATAATACTGCTCCTATATACAAGAATATAACTACTTTAATACTGCCCCTATATACAAGAATATAACTGCTATAATACTGCTCCTATATACAGGAATATAACTACTATAATACTGCTCCTATATACAAGAATATAACTACTATAATACTGCTCCTATATACAAGAATATAACTACTATAATACTGCCCCTATATACAAGAATATAACTGCTATAATACTGCTCCTATATACAGAATTATAACTACTATAATACTGCTCCTATATACAAGAATATAACTACTATAATGAAACGAGTGAGAGTAGTTCGGCCGGCACCAGCTGATGTAGACACAGATAAGGACTGAGGACTAGGGGATATGCAGTAATAGAGCGGTGTAGACAAACCACAGCAGGTCGGGGTGCAAGGAACAAATACAGTCATAAATATCGAAGTGTGGAGAGAAAGAATTCCGCACTCACCGGTCAGGAAAGTAGTGGATTTATTGATTCATACACCGACGGCTTGAGCTGGGAGGGGGAAGATGTTAAGCAGGTGTACTCAGGGCAGCTACAATTGTTTCTCGCCTGCTCGGCGCTTCGTCTGGCTGTGAGCAACCAGACGAATCGCCGAGCAGGCTAGAAACAATTGTAGCTGCCCTGAGTACACCTGCTTAACATCTTCCCCCTCCCAGCTCAAGCCGTCGGTGTATGAATCAATAAATCCACTACTTTCCTGACCGGTGAGTGCGGAATTCTTTCTCTCCACACTTCGATAACTACTATAATACTGCTCCTATATACAAGAATATAACTACTATAATACTGCTCCTATATACAAGAATATAACTACTATAATACTGCTCCTATATACAAGAATATAACTACTATAATACTGCTCCTATATACAAGAATATAACTACTATAATAGTGCTCCTATATACAAGAATATAACTACTATAATACAGCTCCTATATACAAGAATATAACTACTATATTATTGCTCCCATGTACTATAATGCCACATGGAGAGAAGGGAGCTACTGCACATCACACTTATGGCTGACACCAATGCCGCTCGGCTAATTTTAAAAACCAACGCCAGGATGTCTGTATATAATTTGATCAAACCATACTGCCCTGTGTACCACGTGCAGATCTCCTTGTTCACACGGGTCCCTACGCTTACTCCACACTGTGTCGGTCAGCGACTGCCAACCCCGCAAAGCGTGCACAAACAGGGAAGGGAGGCCATGAAATGGCCCTGCAACCCCAATGTCACAGGACCAAACCCAAAATGCCCCACCAATACCCAGCCGGTATTACACTCACCACCACTGCTGCAGACAGAATGGGAAAAACATGGAGGTACTGACATGTGAGCACAGGTATATCCTGCTAATTTGGGTCACATGGGTCTTATGAAGGGGAGTGCCAGCCGTTCAGAAACTGCTCCTATGTAAGAGAATATAACTACTACTGTATAATACTGCCCCCTTTGTTTAGGAATTTCAGCAATGTATGTATCTGTTATACGGTATATATCAGTGATACTGGCACAGTCACATTTCTCACATATCATGTTCTCTCCTATGTCTGTACACTGTTGCCCTGCGGCTTGTCTGGTATCACAGGCCTGGCACAGTGTGGCGCTCTCTTTTTATCACCTGGCTGGGTTCATCGCTGCTCTTCCCAGAACTGTTTCTTCTTGCTAGGTTGGACGGGCTCCAGTATAGGCAGTGCAGCCTCTTCTGTTCCTGGAAGTGTTGATGAGATTTCAGTGGGTGTAATGATTGGGGCTCTTACACATTGTGGGGTATTATTAGAGTTTTTGTCCTTTCAAGTCTGTATTTATAAGGTATATGTGCCCATATAAGAGATGCAGTGTCCCATACGAATCAACTACCGCCCCTATAGTATAATAGGTGTTTACCAGCGCCCTCATAACAAGTACAATGCCCCATAACAGTGATCTGTGCTGCCATAACAAATGTAGTGCCCTATAAGAGTTATTGACCGCATAACAGATACACTGCCAGTATAGTAGATATAGTGCCCCTTTCCCCCACAACAGGTACAGTTAACCCTTCCATGCCCCAGCGGTGATGTGACTTTTGGCCTTGTCCCCACACAGTATGTTGATATGTGAGCAGACCCTTATGCTGCATTTACACAGAACGATTATCGTGCGAATTTGCACGATAACGATCGAATTCAAGCGATAATCGTAAACGCAACGAACGACGAGCGAGAAATTGTTCATTTTGATCTTTGAACATGTTCTTAAATCGTCGTTCTCAAAAAATTCGCAGATCGTTCCGTGTAAAGAGTCGTTCACCTATTTTACCTACAGTATGTTCGAGATAGGCTTAAGCGACTGCAAAACGAAATTTCCGAACGATATATCATTCCGTCTAAACGCTGATTGTTATAAAAGAAAAATCGTTACTTCGAAGTCGTTAATCGGACATTTGGGAAAATTATCGTTCCGTGTAAACGTAGCATTAGTTCTCCACTTCTCATTCACATTTCTCCGCTTTCAGGTAGGTGATGATTCTTTTGGGAACAATTACATAGAAAACTTCAAGAAGCACAACGTCTGCACAGGTAAGTGCTGATCTCAGCCCCTCCGAGGCGCCCCCTGTTTGCTGAGCCTTACACATTGTGTACAGTCAGGGTGCATGTCAGCGGCAATACTAGAAATGGTGGAGCTTGTCAGGAACTCAGAGTTACATAGCAGAAGAAGCAGGTCCCACAGCAGCACAAAGTATTTTAGGAAAGGAGTGTGTCGATTTTGTAGCATCTGAGAGTTACATTGTAGAAAAGGTGGGATTCCACAGCAACACAGAGTATTTCAGGTAAGAAGTGTTCTGATCTTATTAGAGGTTTCAGGCCTAGATGTACATAAAGCTGTGTCCTTAGCAGTGCAGAGTATTTCAGAAGTGTGTGCAGACTTACATTATAAATATTGGGCTCCACAGCAACACAAAGAGGGAGATATATCAAACATGGTGTAAAGTGAAACTGGCTCAGTTGCCTCTAGCAACCAATCAGATCCCACCTTTCATTTTCCAAAGAGTCTGTGAGGAATGAAAGGTGGAATCTGATTGGTTGCTAGGGGCAACTGAGCCAGTTTCACTTTACACCATGTCTGATAAATCTCCCCCAAAGTATTCCAGATACCTTAATTACCTTATAGTTATATAATTATGCTGAAGACTACAACCCTCATCATTTCCCAGTTCTCTTTGTGCCTCAGCTTAGACCAGTCCTCCGCTCTCAGCGCCTCCATCTGTATTTCGCCCTCTACGCCACTTTTGCCATCTGTTCTCTATAAATATAAGTGAAATTCTTTAGTTTTTGCTGGCGCGGCTCCTGTCTGATGTGGCTGCAGATTCCTGGAGCTCCCTCACATGCAGGTTTTATTATTCCTGTGATTTTCCGTAACCCGTGCGTCCATGTTACACATCACAATGGCGCATACTCTGCCATCACCGTCTCTTCTTCTCTTTCAGATTATGTGTATCAGACCGGAGCAGCCGCCACTGGAGCTGCTTCCATCATCGTAAATGCAGAAGGTGAAGAGAACGTAAAGTAACACACAGTGTGATGATGTTTAGCTCATAGAGCATTGTGTAGACTGGATACAATTGTACCATTTCTCAGCTGAGAGCAGGACTAGCTGTGTACAATGTATTAGTCTGAAATCCAGGATGTTTAGCTCACAGAGCATTGTCCAGCGTAGATACAGATGTATCACTTCTCAGCTGAGAGCAGGATTAGCTATGTACAATGTAGCAGTCTGGAGTCCAGGCTGTAGAGCTCACATAGCATTGTCTACACTGGATACAATTGTATCACTTCTCAGCTGAGAGCAATACTAGCTATGTACAATGTATCAGTCTGGAGTCCAGGTTGTAGAGCTCACAGAGCATTGTCTACACTGGATACAATTGTATCACTTCTCAGCTGATAGCAGGATTAGCTATGTACAATGTATCAGTCTGGAGTCCAGGCGGTTTAGCTCACAGAGCATTGTCTACACTGGATACAATTGTATCACTTCTCAGCTGAGAGCAAGATTAGCTATGTACAATGTATCAGTCTGGAGTCACAGAGCATTGTGTAAATACAATTGTATTCAACCCTCAGCTGTGAGAAGTACTACTGTATGTCTGGTCCAACACACCGACAACAAGCAAAGCTATTGAAAACGGTGAAAAAGTGAGGCACAGGTTCAGCTGTGTATCTTTATACCCTAGCCAATGCAAAGTGGGTTGTTGGCACCCTTGGCACATGCCCCTGTTGTCTCTCAGTCATGCCAGTGGTACCCCATTATATCCCATTATACATTGTGCAGAGTACACTGGGTACAACCCTGTATGCTGCCAACCAACTTTTTTGGAGTCCCAATCAGTAGGTGACCCAGTTATAGAGATGTCACTACATTGATCAGATTACTTTTCAGGAGTCTTGGAAAGCTGGGTGATTGTTCACTAATAAACAGCTGAGTACATTCTTATGTGAGGTTATGACCCTAGTGACCGTGTTCCCACAGGACAGAATGCCATCGTAATCGTTGCTGGGGCGAATCTATTACTGAACTCAGAAGATCTTACCAAAGCCTCAGCAGCTATAACCGGAGCCCGGGTGATGGTTTGTCAGCTGGAGATCAGCCCCCAAGTCTCACTAGAGGCCCTGAAAATGGCGCACAAGAGCGGAGGTGAGATGGCATTAAAATGTATAAGTCTGTAAAGAAAAACAGCAAAATCAACACGGTAGAAGACTGTAGCCTGCTGTTATGTTCCCATGGGGCCAGAGGTGCTGAGAATGATGGGAGTTTTGTTAATATGTTAATTAGGTGGTTTGGTGCCCAGGGGGCGGTATTCACCCTCAGTGCACAGACAAGCTCCGCCCTTCTCGTGAATATTCATCTAGCGCTTTGCAGCAATGAGTGACCGGCGTTACATCACCACAGTGCGATGTCTGAATATACATAGAGAGCATAGTATAGCGGTTATTCTCACATAATACAGTCTCCTTATGATGCCCACTGGTCTTTTGGTCTTGGCCTGTGTTCACATTGCTCAAGGAGGCATTTGTATTTTATTATGATTTATAATGAAGTCAGGAGGTTGTTTATAAGGAACATCAGCCGCCCTTACTCTGGATTATTAGCCCCAGCTGTAGGGTTGGGCGCAGCCAAGTTGTCAGGGAGCCACAGGCCACACGGCTGCTACGACTTATACAGATAAGCTGATTTTCATTGCGTTTTCCATGTGTCATTAGAATATCAGCCGTTCTCACTTTTTAGAAAGAATTTCTCATATTTCTTCTCATATTCAGCTCATGGTTGCCCCCAGCAGTTCTGTAATAAGAGTCTTAGTTACAGGTGGAAAGATAGAATAATATACTTTCATCATAGTCTCTTCTTATCCCTGGAAAGCTGGATGACAACCAATTTAGTTCTAGTATGGAATGTCATCAATATTAAACAACACGTCCATGTACTTGGGCACCAATTCCTGGAGGAGCTTGTGTTATCACATATACCGTATCGCTGCGTATTAAACGCTGCGTATTTATTGCTGCGTGTTTGGTGCGATTTTTACATGCGAGTTTTGATTTTCACATGAAAATCATGTGAAAATCAAAACTCGCATGTAAAAATCGCACCAAACACGCAGCGATAAAAACGCAGCGTTAAATATGCAGCGTTAAATACACAGCGATACGGTACGTGTGAAGCTACCCTAAAGGCTAGTCTAACTCTACAGTCACCATCATAGGTGCACATGATGTCATTTTACATATGTGCCTTAGATTTGACCTTAGCCACAATACGAGTCATAAATGTGAAGAATGTATTAGTCTCGGCCAGTGGCTTTCCAGCAAAACTACAACTCCCAGCATGGCCGTACAGCCATCGGCTATCCTTAGAAAATCCCTTTCATTTCACCTAACAAGTGATAAAGCTTTAGATAAAGACTACTAGATCACTGTCCATAAGGAGGCACATTTTCACGGCGGATTGTAATCCCTTAATGCCTTAATTTACCAAATGGTTAAAATTTTACTTTTATTCTTCCTTTTAAAAATGGCACAATAACAAAATAACCAAAATAGTGAAATGTGGTTTAAAAACTGGTCACCACCCGCTAAGTACATGCGGAACCACTTGGTCACCTTTGATAGATTTGGTTATGGTATCCATTCCTCTCTCTAGTTACACATAGCTCCTTTGAGGATGCGATCAGATTCGATTTACTTATAATGGTTGGATAAAGCACAAGACATCCACCAGGATATAGAGAGCAATCACGGGATCAAAAAGGTTTGAGAATTGTATCTGGCGTCTTTTTTAGGATGGCTAATACTGCCTATGGCCCCGTTCCCACTGAGCAAAGCTAGCGGAATTCCGCGACGGAATTGTCCGCCGCGGAATGTCGTTAGCCTCCCGCTCATAATGGGAGTCTATGGGAGGCGCACGCTGCTGCTCTGTACGCGCTGAAGAATGAACATGAGCGGGAGGCTAACGGCATTCCGCGGCGGACAATTCCGTTGCGGAATTCCGCTACCTTTGCTCAGTGGGAACGGGGCCTAATGACTAGGAGCAATTTTATGCAATAAGCTCCATTATACCCCAAGGGGCTATTCTGACTGGATACTAAGGTCTCTAACCTCTCCCCAAGTATTTCAGCATGTGGTGATGAGTATTAAAGGGATTATCCAGCGCTATAAAAACATGGCCACTTTCCCCCTACTGTTGTCTCCAGTTTGGGTGGGGTTTTGAAACTCAGTTCCATTGAAGTGAATGGAGCTTAATTGCTAACTGCACCTGAACTGGAGACAACAGTAGGGGGAAAAGTGGCCATGTTTTTGCAGCGCTGGATAACCCCTTTAAAATCGATGCCTAGATTAATCTGATAAAGCCTTGTTACTTTTTTTTTTTTGTAGTAAGAACGATCTTTAACCCCGCTCCAGCCATCGCTGATCTAGACTCCTCCTTTTATACGCACTCTGACATCTTCTGCTGCAATGAGAGCGAGGTAAGGATGTGTCACTATGTGATCTCTTGTAACTAATGTTTCCTCACTCCATGGACATACATCAAAATGCATGGAGCCTTTACTATACCAAAGCCTACGCCATCTCCTGCTGGATTATGGCAGTGGGTCTGACTGCGGACAGCTCCCTACATACAGCACCCAATGTAACGTCAGTCCCTATAGATCCTATATCATCCATGTACCCCTGATCAACAAAAGTCAAAATGATTCGGGATTACAGATCCCGTAACCTCACTGCCATTCTGGCCCTGGTAACTATATCCGTTTATAATTTCCAGGCAGAGATACTAACAGGTGTGCAGGTGAGGAGCCCCTCAGATGCAGGAGCTGCAGGGTCTGTGCTGCTGGCCAGAGGTTGTCATCTCGTCCTGATAACCTTAGGAGGAGAGGGATGTGTAATCGTATCCAAAGAAGTTCCGGAACCCAAGCACATCGCGACATCCAAAGTAACATCGGTGGACACCACGGTAGGATATTATTCAGAAATATGGGGTAGTTGTTGTTGTTGTTATGTAGATAATCTGTCAGCTGCAGTGTCTGGACTGGAAATGACAGGGACACAGTCTGCTACCTATGTGTATAAATTTACAAAAATAGACTAGGAGGTAGCTCTTTATGTGTCTATGTTATATACAGGAAGAGGCCCAATGAGGCAGCACTACCTGTACCTTCATCATTTATAAGGAAAGACAAAGAAACAGAACTCTCTGTACCTACATTATATACAGAGCGACAGGGATAAATATTATCTGCAGCTACATAATTCACAGAAATGTACATCATGTAGAGAGAGACAGGAAGATAGTAATATTTGTGCCTACATCATGTACAGGAAGCAGTATAATCTGTACCCACATCATGTACAGTAAAAGTAAAAGGAGGCAGTACTATCTGTACATAAATAACTTACAAGGAGAGACAGGGACATAGTACTATCTGTGCTTATATCATTATAATGTAGACACAAGGAGAGAGTACTATTTGAGGAGAGGATCAGCAGAAAGACAGTGGGGCACATATATCATTATTTTTGGTTTGGGTGCAACAGATTTGGCAAATTCGTCACACTTTTTCCTATTTACATGTAACTTTGCTAGATCCCTACACCACCCACTGAGCCATTCGGGTTCCGCTCCCTGCCACCATGCTCCTGTCTGCTAATCTGCTCTGTTCCATGCTGGTCCTGGGGCCGCTCCTCCCTGTGTCTTCTGGCTTCATATTCCTCCTTCTGGCCCCTGCTGCAATGATGCCTATGGCCTCTAGGGTGTGCTTGTGACCAACTGCTCTGGATTTATTCAGGCAGCTTGTCTTTACCTGCTACTGCCTTCTGACAATCCAAAGCCACCTGCACCTATTTAAACTAGTTCCACCTGCCCCTCCTTGCCTGAGCATTGTTACATTTCAGCACACCTAGCAATGGTTTTTGCTGTTTCTGCTGAATTCCCAAGAATTCCCTGTGCCTGTTCTTCAGATTACACTTTCTACCTCAACACCATCCGTACCATGTGACCAACTTGGATTGTCTGACCTGCCTCTGAAGCCACCTGCCCTGACCCTTCGCCTGTCTGACTAAAATACCTGTTGTATCCTTGGTACTAGACTCTTCTGCTGACCACATATACTCTGCCTATTCCTCTGTGCCTTGTACAGACTCTGTCTGGTCCTTGAAAACCAGCTGTTGCTCACATCGGGACAACAGGTATAGGGCAGCCTGATGTCCTTCTAGTTGCAGAAGTCCAGCTTCTGCATCCTGGAGCAGTATAAAGGGTGAAGACCTAGTGGGCCCTTGGACTTTGCTCCCTGGTGTGGCCCAAAGCCAAACCACTTGAGCATCACAGCAGGTCCGCACTCGCTGTCCGTTACATTGTACATGTAATTAAAAGGTGAGATCTACTGCATTATATATTTTGTGCCAGCTTCCTAATGTCTAATACTTCTATACTACTAATTACAGATGGGCAATTTGTTAAATAATTTGATTAATTGCCCTCATGGTGCGTTTACACAGAGAGATTTATCTGACAGATTTTGGAAGCCAAAGCCAGGAATGGATTTGAAAAGAGGAAAAATCTGTCTTTGATTTATGACCTGTTCCCTGTTTATAGTCTGTTTCTGGCTTTGGCTTTAAAAATCTGTCAGATAAATCTCTCTGTGTAAACGCACCATTACGATGGCTTAGGATTTGATTTTTTTACAAAATCCCAAATTCAATAAAAAAAAAAAAATAATAATAATAAATGTGCGTGATCCTGTGCAGAGGACATAGTGGCAGGAGCCAATGTCACATAAATGTAGCATCCTGCTCTTTAACCCCTTCTGTGCTGCAGCATGAGTAATTAATCAAGTGCTACAGCACAGAAAGAGTTAACTGCAGGAAAGTAACAAAATGTGCAGGGCTCTGGTGGGAAGGTTATCAGAGCAGAATCTGAAGAGACATAAATATAATGCCTGCTCTTTAACCTTTTCTGTGCTGCAGCATGTAAGTGATACAGAGCTTAATTACTCATGCTACAGCACAGAAAGTGTGGGCAGTCAAGTGCTCGGCGCCCCAGCTCTTAAGAAGCTACTATAGGTAAATATACTGCACTGACAGAGTGAGGAGCCATTGGCCCACCACCCTGCCAGTGACCCTTGTGACCTTTCTGCCTCCAGGCAACCTCTCCCCTTAGCTCCCTGACTGCGCTTGCAGGCCTTGGAAGAGGAGACAGAGACTGCCCAGGAGCCTGGTGACTATGCGTGTTTTTTGTTTATTTATTTATTTTTTATTTATTTTTTTAACAAGGTGTAGGGGAAGACCAACATGGTAAAATTATCTACAAGGGAAGGGGCTTAGTACAAAGGGGATTGCCAACAGAGGGGGAAATTACCTACAAGGGAGGTGTTAAAAGAGGGTTTACCTACAGGGGGTGCTTACTACAGTGAGGATTACCTACTGGAGGGATTGCCTGGGGGATGGCTTACTACAGTGAAGATTACCTACATGAGGGATTGCCTATGGGGGCAGGGCGGTCTGGTAGGCAGAGGAGTTACACAGAGGAGGATTACTGACATGGGAAATACATTTTACCAAGGGGGTCAAAAGGGATTGACAGAGAGGACCCAACCTACAGATGTACTTATATGTATATACTATATAGGGGCACAGAGTGCCCTGACTACTATTTGGAGGCAAATATTATACTTAACTGCTTATATGGGGGCACAGAGAGAGCACTGTTACAGTGTGAAGCGATATAGTTTCTGCCTCAAACACCATTAGGCCATGTTCACACAACATATCTTTTGCATAAATCACGGCTGTTGTAGCAATTTGCAAAAATTAATGCAAAAGATGCGTTGTATTTAAATGAATATACATTTGGAGCATATACACATAGTATACGCTTCGGCCAGGATTCCGACTGGACAATGGAGAGCGCAGCTCCAGCCGCACCCTACAGTACATTGTGTGATATGGTTAATTGGGATGGGGGCGCACACAGATGCGCCCGCATCCCAACTAAATAGAATTGAGGTTTATCCGGCCGATACCGCAGTACTGGCTGGGATAAACTGCAGTCACACCATCCGTTATGTTGACTTAAAAATAGTATCAGAGGCGTCTGAAACAAAAAATCTTTAAAAAAAAAGATTATTATTTATTTTTAATTTTTTTTGGGAACATAGGGGGAGATTTATCAGACATGGTGTAAAGTGAAACTGGCTCAGTTGCCCCTAGCAACCAATCCGATTCCACCTTTCATTCCTCACAGATTCTTTGAAAAATGAAAGGTGGAATCTGATTGGTTGCTAGGGGCAACTGAGCCAGTTTCACTTTATACCACGTTTGATAAATCTCCCCCATAATGCCTAGCCATACTGCTCTTATACTATTAATGTTTCTAAACTATTAATATTTTTAAACTAGAAACAGAGAAGGATATGGAAACTAATGTCCAGGCAGGGTGATGGGGTGTTCCCATGACAACCACGCAGTGGAGTGGTCTGATAGTGGGGCCGTCAGAGGGGTCTCTGCGTCTCCCGCTCCGGTCTCTGAGTCAGTGCGATAATATATGCAGTGCAGCCGTGTGACGTTATAATATGCTATTACTATGACTCCCCCCCTCCTTCTCGTGGGAAGATTTGCTATAAATACTTCACTCCTATATTTTTAGTTCCTGCGTAAATCAGTTTGCTGAAATTAGCGAATCCCACAGGTCACACGAGGCGCCGGCTGCTCAGCAGCATCCACGTCAGCAATCCTGCACCTCTGTCTACCACTTCCCACCATTTACACAATCTCTGTTTCACATCCCACCATTTAGAAGATCTCTGCTTGCTGTCAGTGAATGGAAATACCCTGCTTTTCCTACACAGTTACATACAGACCTAATACTTCTGAGGTTTTGCTTCAGTTGTATCCAGTCTAAACAATATTCTTAATATGTGATCATCTGAACCTTTTCTAGCATACTGGAACTTGTAGTGTCACATGTTGCAGACTACAGGTCGACTGTACAGTGTAATGTTATACCCCTTATAGACCACAAGAATGGACATTGCTATAATATATCTTAGCATACGCCACCAGGGGCGGATTAACTTTACCATAGGCTCCGGACTGTTCACTAAGCCTGGGCCCCCCCACCCGACTGTAACTATGGCAGCACTAGCCTGGCGTTCCTAGTACAGGACAAATAATGTCATGATGTCCTGATTTGTGCAAAATTGCCATTATAAAACTGTGATTTTTTTGCAAATCATGGCGGAAATGTAGCCAGGAGACAGTACACCACTGAAAGTATAAGTCTTTTTGGGTGGTCATGGGCCCCCCAGAAGCTCAGGCCCCGGGCTGCCGCCCGGAGCGCCCCTATTATAATCCACTACTGTACAGGCAGATGAGCTTAAAGATCCAACTTTCCTAGGTTCCTGAAAGGCAAGTCAGTCTAGTTTATATAGCGACACATCCACTACATGGTAACAGAAGTAGTGAAAGTCTTGTGGTTCCTTATAGTTAATAGTCGGCTTAGTGTCACAGAACAAAGCAGAGAAGTTTCGGGACTGGGCACTTCTGCCTTTTTCTTAGTGTTGTGGTTGGCCATTGCTGTGTATGCGGCCCCCGACACGCTGACTAATGGATCATTTCTCCCGGTCAGCAGGATTCAGGCTTGTGGTTCAGCCCGAATTATCACATCCCTTACAGCCGATTGTGCAACGGACATAAAGGAGCTTCTGTGTAACATCCAGAGAAGACGAGGACCAGCAAAATCCTTCTGCCCCCGCACCACAAACTGCGCTCCTTATAACCCATCCTGTACTCTATTATTACTACACAAATGACTAATCTGTTCTCCACCAGTGTCATCATAGACTCAGTGTCCATAGCGCGGCATTATAATACTGTAATACTCACATCTCACTATTATAGTAGTTACTGTATATTATGCACATAGCAGCAGTATTATAGTAGTCATATTCTTATACAACGGAGCAGTATTATAGTAGTTATATTCTTGTATATAGGAGCAGTATTATAGTAGTTATACACTACATGGAGAGAAAGGAGCTGCTGCACATCACACCTATGCCTGATACTAATGCCACTAGGCTACATTTAAAAACCAACGCCAGGATGTTGGTGTATAATTTGATCAAACCATATTGCCTCATGTACCACGTGCCGGTCTCCTGGTTCACATGGGTCCCTACACTACACACTGTGTCGGTCAGTGACCGCTAACCCCGCAAAGCGTGCACAAACAGGGAAGCCATAAGTGTTATGTGCAGCAGTTCCTTTCTCTCCATGTCATGTTTTATTTTTCTCCCTTTTCTGAACAGTTGGCACTCCCTTTCGTAAGACCCACATGACCCAAATTAGCAGGATACACCTGTACTCACATGTCAATACCTACTATCTTTCCCATTCTATCTGCAGCAGTAATGGTGAGTACAAGAGCCTATTCACACTTGTGTTGTTTGACGGCAGCTTTCTCTGCCGGTGGTGCCAACTGGTTTTTGGGGGGGCACTTTGGGTTTGGTCCTGTGACATTGGGGTTGCAGGGCCATTCCATGGCCTCCTTTCCCTGTTTGTGCACGCTTTGCGGGGTTAGCGGTCGCTGACCGACACAGTGTGGAGTTAGTGTAGGGACCCGTGTGAACCAGGAGACCGGCACGTGGTACATGATCTTTCCGGCCACAGTTGTCTGATGTGGGCGCATCAGCGCACGCTCGCTTCATTGTGTGAACTGACAGGTCTTTCTGCAGCCGCAATTCACTGAATTGCGGCCGCAGAAAACTGACATGTCAGTTCTTTGCGGCGCCGCGTGAGATCGCGTCCGGAGCGTATACTATGTTTATACGCTCTGACCGGGATCCCATAGAAGAATAGGCAGTGTTCCACACCGTACAAAGTATGGCCGTTGTTGCTGATGGCAACAACAGCCGTACTTTTACGCTGTGTGAACATAGCCTTATAGTAGTTATATTCTTGTACATAGGAGCAGTATTATAGTAGTTATATTCTTGTATATAGGAGGCAGTATTATAGTAGTCATATTCTTGTATATAGGGGCAGTATTATAGTAGTTATATTCTTGTTTATAGGAACAGTATTATAGTAGTTATATTCTTGTATATAGGGAGCAGTATTATAGTAGTTATATTCTTGTATATAGGAGCAGTATTATAGTAGTTATATTCTTGTTTATAGGAACAGTATTATAGTAGTTATATTCTTGTACATAGGAGGCAGTATTATAGAAGTTATATTCTTGTATATAGGAGCAGTATTATAGTAGTTATATTCTTGTATATAGGAGCAGTATTATAGTAGTTATATTCTTATGCATAGATGGCAGTGTTTTAAAGTAGTTATATTCTTGTGGAACATGGGGTGGGCAGTATTATAGTAGTTATATTCTTGTACATATGAGCAGTATTATAGTAGTTATATTCTTGTATATAGGGGCAGTTTTATAGTAGTTATATTCTTATGTATAGGGGGCAGTATTATAGTAGTCATATTCTTGCGGTACATGGGGGTGGGCAAGTATGAAATCTGTTCTCTGTACTGAGGGCCATGAGCTGTAATAAGAACTATTGTATAAATTATCTGTGCCATGTTAGTCAGACATGATGGCTGCCCCTGTGATGGTTATTAGTAATGATTGTGTATGTGGGGGGTAGAGTGTTAATCTTCCACTGAGGTTATAATTGTGATGTATCCACAGGACGCTCTTACGGGTTGAATTGTCTCAAAATAAAATGAAACTTATTAAGGAAGCAGGACTTGGGTTCCTTACTGTGCAATAAAATGTGATGTCTCTCCAGGAAAGGTGGTTGTCCCAGGACCACCCAGAAGTAATTGCAGCCTCATCCTCACCCGGGCAGCCCCTCGTTGCTGTAGATCCCTCTCTCCGTGCACTTTCTGCTTCCTGATGAAAAGCCTCATTAAAATCTAGTAGGAGGCCTCACAGGACGCAGCCTGTGGTCACAGCAACATGGGCCACACAGCCGAGCTATCATGTAGAAAGGGTTAATTCTTCAGTACATTAATGCATCTGTGTCCTGGATAGTCTCCCCTGATGACACGTCCACTACCGGAGAGAGATGTAGTGACCGATCATATCAGGGTATATCCTGTAATTATAACTTATGGTTACCCACATCCAGCACTGCGCAGTGTGTAGCACTTAAAATGGTTGTACAGGTTTACACAAACATGATTTCTTTCTATCAAAACAGCGCAACAGTTGTCTACAGGCTGCATCTAGTATTGCAACTCTTCGCTTTTTTTTTTTTTTTGCAGTGAATAAAGCTGAGCTTTAAAACTACATACAACTTACGACAAACGTGGCGCCATTTTAGCTCCACAGACTTTTATTTGTAAGAATGTGTTAAGTTAATTCTTTTGCAACCGTAGCGTCTGCAGTGCTTTTTTTCCAATGAAGAAATGCTGATTTATATTGTTTTTTTTCTATTAGTTCTTTAATTATTATTATTATTATTATTCCACCTCATTTTTATCACTGATTTTTATTTTTGATGCTCAAGTTTAAAAAAAACTACTTTTTTTCTCATTCCACAGTCTGTTTGTTTATTTTCAGCAATTTTTTTTTCATTATTTGTATCCTGCTTGTGATATTTTTCAGTATTATTTTTTTATGGTGATTTTTTTTCTTAGGAGGGGGGGGGGGGGGGTTACCAGTGACTCCTAATGACAAAATATCCTTGATGTTCGTAGCAGCCAAATTATTTTCTTGACGATTGTTTCCGGGAACCTGATATCTGTGATTTTACAGCATTTGTGATTATTATTGTAAGAACAGTTTTATCCAGGAAGGACATGTGTAAATCTGCTTCACTCCTGAAGGAAGTAGAAACCTGTCCCTCTACTGCCACCTATAGGTGTGACACTGATACATTTTCTTCCTACTGTTGGAGAGCTAATTTGCATACTTTTTTCCCCAAAAAATCATTGCCTTACACCTGTTGGATCTTCTCAATGAGAACCAGTAACCTCCAGTAATACCAGTAATACCATAACAGCATATCTATTGCATACAGCAAGAAACAACCTTTACACATTTATTTTTAATAATGTAAGTAAATAGGAAACAGAATCCATTTTCATCCTCTATTTTAATCATAAATGAGAAACTTCCGCCCATTCAGCATTCTCCTGGCTCTTATCCATCAGATACGTTACCTCCAGGCCCTGGTGGTTGTGAGGCAGATGATGCTGAGCTGGGCACGGACGCACATTGCAGAATTCCCACCATTTGACTCATCATTTCACAGATTATTTTCTCCCCCCAGGAATGATATGAAGCCAGGGAGGTGCGATGAGTAAGAAGTGAGACAGCGGCCACAAGACAGGGACCTGCCAGGGAAGTTGCTTCTGCCTGCTCTGTATATGTATAGACATGTGCACTACATTCAGTTCCATTCACCCAGCATGCATCTAATCTTATACAGATCATAAAGTGCAGATACAATGCGTGTCCCTTTAAGAGTCAGCATCCTGATAGCAGACCCATGTGTGGCTGGGCATAGGCCTAATAGTGGGGCTATCTGGTTTAGGAAACCCCTCATCTTGAACCTTATCTGTCATACAGAGCAGAGAACAGCTACAAAGAGCATCTCAATCTGGAGGGCCCAGCATGTAATGCCTTATTTAGCCCTCGGAGGCACTGTAGGGGAATTGAATGCCAGCTGCCTGGTTTCTGTAGTGATCTTGGCTGATTACTGGAGGAGATATTAAGCAGAGCGCCTCTTTAATCCACATCATGGATACATTTATGAACGATCAGTTACTTTTTGGTCAGATTAGTCACCCCGTGAGCTGAGCCAGGAGTCCGATAATAACTTACTCATTGTAAACCATTAATGATATCGGCCTGTGGAGGACATGGTGTTGTGCAGGCCCCCAGGGAGATGACAGGCTTTGGTAATAGTTACTCTTCATTTCTATCAAATACTGATGCTGTAGAGCTGCATTCATAATTCTGCCACTTACCTGTTATCTAGCTGCTGGATTTTACATCTCCGCGGTGCTCCTTGCAGGCTCGGTGTCTATACAGCTATATTGTTATGTATTGGGGGAGATGTAGTGTACACCAGGCCATGTACACCTCTGATGTTAGGCAGAAAAAAAAACAATTACATCTCTCACAGTATAGTGCAGCAGAATATGCTCTGTATAGGAATGGAACCTGCAGGGTGAAAGAATGCTGGAGGCCAGATGTATAGAGACCGGTGGGGTACCTGGAATCATGGAAGAACTATAGTGATTATATTGGGTCTGCAGATTTTGTAGTAAATTTGCCAAAATAATCCATAACTGATTATAGAAAAATCAGCAGATAATGTGCGCTGTGTGCTGCAGGTTACAGGAGTCCAGGAAGGAGATGATCAGGGCCGGGCTGAGCAGATGCATTCGACGTCTATGAAATATTCCAGAGATGGACTGGTGGGAAAGAGACAACTGGCCCTAATCTCCTATACACCAGTCTTGGTGTGGAGGTGACACATGGTTCACATAGATCCGGACTCATCACTGCATAGCTATGAATACAAGCCTCCTCCATCCACATCCTGGCATGTGAAGTGTCAGCTCTTGTGTCGAGCTGCTGTACCTGCACATTTGCCCTGCAGATGTGTACATAGCAGAGTGTTTTTGGTTAACTCTAGCCATGACCTTATCCCTCACCCCTATTCCCTGAACCACAAGCCGTGCAGAGTTTTGGGAAAGAATGTGACTGTGGACGAGGGGCTTTGATCTTCCCCTGAGATGGTGAATAGACCTCGTACTGGGGATTATTAAGACTGCTTTGTCATGAGATAGGAATGCAGGGGTTAATGGCCGACCCTGACTCTCAGGGTGACTCAGGATTAGATCACTGGCAGCAATAAGGGAAACATTCGGGTTCCCACAAGGGGCGACCACCTGTGGACTGCCCACCCTAAGTCTTATCAAACCATGTGAAGACCCCACAGAACTGGCTGATAGGCCATGTCTGCCCTTAAAGGGCACTTGGTTATTGGAAAACTACAACTCCCAGCATGTCCAGACACACTTAAGGGAAGAGCTGATGATTTTTAGATTATATGTAGATCAATGATTCCCAACCTATGGTTCTCCAGCTGAAGCAAAGCTATAATTTCTAGCATGCCTTGACAGCCACAGGGCATGATGGGAATTGTAGTTTCACCACAGGTTGGGGACCATGGTTTTAGATAATCCTCCTGGACCTTGATGCAACCGCTGTACCAGCTCTTCCTCTGACTTTGGCACAGACAGGTTCCCTAAGGGCCCAGGTGCAAACAGCCCCCTCTAGTGGTTCTAGCCTGTTCTTATCCGGATCTGCATTGTTCTATTTTATGGTAATAGAGACGCATTTCCCGGTGGGATATAGACGGCACAATGGCTGACGACTTAGAAGACAATGACAATTTTCAGTGCAGATTAGATTAGGAATCAGTGATCACACAGCAGAAAAGCGAGGAACACGCCAACCTCAGCAAGTGATGATGCTGCCAAGAGGAAACCATGCTCAACAACAGAGACCAGGGGGCATGGCACGGCTGGTGGAAAATGTGCGCCTCCAAGGTGGAACCATAGCAGGAGGTCTAGACGGACATTCACTGACAGGCGGGAACAAGCCTCCCAGCTATTTATAAAATATGTGTGCATACTAATGATAGAACTGGACACGGCTCCCAGATCCTGTTATTACCCTCTCACCTGGGTCATTTTCCATCTACGACTCTCAGAGGTCAGAATAACAGGATCACAGGGACGTGAGAGGCGGCCGGCAGGAATCAACCAGGCCAAAATATAGAAGCTAAAATATTTCCGCAAAATGCAATGCCATCCTGCAATATTTAAAGGGACAGTTTATCCATGTGAATGACGCACCTCCTCATCCTACACTAATAAGATGGACAATTTTGTAGGTAATTTACTGAACCATATATGCTGGTTTTCTTTGCAGTTAGGCTTTATGTAAACGTTTCCCTAAAAATATGAGCGTAGCAAGAGGGGGCAGGGCTTCACATGGCGCAGCACATTACCATAATTTATGACAAGTTTGTAATGAATTATAGCAAAAAAATTACTCCAGTTAGATTGTGGAAGCCAAAGAAGCACTAAGTTTATAGAGGTTATCCAGGATTAGAAAAACATGGCTGCTTTCTTCCAAAACAGCTCCACCCTTGTCTTCAGGTTGAGTTACAACTCAGCTTCATTCACTTCTAACAGCAATACCAGCGGTTCAGGGAAGAAAAAGAGCGCTGCACCTCACACCTATGGCTGATACTAGTGCCCCTAGGCTAAATAAAAACACATCAGAATTTTGTGTATGAATTGATCAAGCCATACTGCCCCATGTACCATCGTGCAAGTATCTGATACACATGGGTCCCTACACTAAGTCCACACCGTGCCAGTCAGTGGCTACCAACCCCGCAGGCGTGCACAGTCAGGGAACGGGGGCCATGGGACGGCCCTGCAACCCCCATGCCACAGGACCAGACCCAAAAACACCACACCAGAACCCGGCCTGCACCGCCGGTGGAGAAGGTCGCCCCCAAACAGCAAAGTGATGTTTTTTGGCTAGGGACTCGTGTATCAGAAGACCTGCACGTGGTACATGAGGCAATATGGTTTGGCCAAATTATATACTAACTTCTGATGTTGGTTTTAAATGTAGCTGAATAAGCTTTCATGTCAGCCATGGGTGCAATGTGCAGCCATTTCTGTCTTTTTGGCTAGTGCATATTTAACAGCAATACCAGATACCACCTGAGAACAGGGGTGGTGCTGTTTTAGGGAGAAAGCTGCTGTGTTTTTCTAATCCTGGATAACAGCCGTTGTTTTATAATAACAGCAATTATTTGCCATTAAATGGCGGCCATTCACTAAATTTAAAGTGTGCGAGCATAGCCCTTCTGTTTTCAATCCACTCCTGGTTTTGGTTGCAAAATACTGTGTGGGAACATAGCCTTAAGCTTCCTTTATCCACAAACGGCACCAAACCCTTCCTTGGGTCATGTTTGGTATTACAACTGGGCTGTATTCATTTTAATGATGCTGAGCTGCAATACCACACCCAATCTGATGACAAGAGTGACACTTTTATTGGGATAAAGCAGGTTTATTTAGACTTATAAAACCACAGCTTCTTTCTCCCAGAAACAGCACCACTCTTGTCATCAGGTTAGGTGTGGTATTGCAGCTCTGTTCCATTGAATTTAATGAAGCACAGTTGTAATACCGAACACAACCTGAGGACAAGGGTGGCGCTGTGGATAAGGCCACTTCTACTGGAACGATTCACATCTTTGTTACCCAACACATTTTCCACCCAGACATCAGTAAGTGACGTCACCGATTTATTTTCTGCATAGTGGAAAAAATGTACAGTGTGAACTACAGGGTGTGTTTCCATTATAAACAAGAGGGCCACATATACTCCCATATGAATGTATGTGGTTAAATGTTCCCATTCACTGAAAACCAGCAGAGATTGTAAAAATGGTGAGGAATTGAAATGCACAATATATTAGAAAGTTACAGACGTTTTCATGATTTAACTTTAGTTACTGAGGACATCAGAAAGCTGGGGCCGGGTAGGTACAGTAGGGGCTCAGAATTGGAGTCAGGGAGATGCCATAGATGTTGTTTCTGGTATCCAGGGGCAGGGTTGCCGCTTTTTATCCCTCTTTGTATGGCAGCAGACAGTCCCTCCATTGCCCTGGCAGTGATAACACCTTTTGTCTCTTTCCTCTTAGGGCGCCGGGGACAGCTTTATTGGGGCACTGGCGTTCTTCATAGCGCATTATCCTCAGCTCAACATAGAAGAAATGGTGAAGAGGTCAAACCACATTGCGTCAGTGAGTGTCCAGGCTGCGGGGACACAGACATCCTATCCCTATAGGAAGGACCTTCCTCAGGATATCTTCTCATGAAGGAAGCCATCCCGGGAGAGCCACACCAAGCGCCAGACACTGATGTAAGGAAGCTCATAAAACCCACCATAATGTGGTGCCCTGACACGACCCGAAGAACATACAATAAAAGTGAACAATATGGTCGTCAGTACTGACTGCAAACCTGCCAAGTATCATATCATTGCAGTAAATCCATTGAGAATCCAAGAAAAGCTAGGTGACAACAATAGTGGAACGTAAACTTTTCTTCCCTAGAATATAGAGGGAGTAATAGTGACACCATAAGGCCATACTGAGTATTACACCACATATCAGTATAATAAGTACACAGTGCAGAGACTGCATCATTCACATAAGTCCCATTGGGATCACAATATAAATTCCCTCACAGAGACGCTCAGTTTTTTAGCAGCCCTCCAAGTGAAGATTCTTCATACAGCAGCTCATATCTCAGCTTCTTGGACACATCTGTGTATAACTTAAGATTAAATGATCTGACACCTGGGATTTCTGTCTTTATTTTTTATTGAAGCGTACCCAAAACTGCTCATAGATGGAACCATCGTTATGTAGAGAAGCAGAAGCTTTTCTATCACTGTATCTCTCAATCATATAATATGGAGGTGTTTAAAAAGTCCAGTGCATATAAGATGGCATCTGTCTACCGGGTAAACGTATGCATAGAACCTCAATATAGGCGTTGTTTTCGCCTTCGTTTGGGGGATTTACATCAGGGGTTGCTGGACAGATTACAGCAGTGTTCTGTGCTATTCCATCGTGCAGGACATGGTACAATAATGTATGCAGTACTGTGTATACTTTCATAACAGGGACCATCGTGTATGGCAGATACCACTGAGTAGCATGTGTCATGTCATTATACATTCCAGAGCATGTGACTGAAACATACAATACTCCATTCACATGCATTGCTGGTGGAAAAGTAGCAGATACTGTCAGGATTTAAGAGAAGGGTTCATGCCCAAATCCTGACAGTGTGTGAACATGGCCCAGGCATTAGGCACAAAGCTGTTATAACGTAGAAACCATCCTGTAGCCACAGTCTGACAGTTTTCACAAGCCTAGGTAAATTGCAGCATCACTGTGTCATGCAATGACAGTAATACCATTGCATGACACCTATGACCTCAAGCCTAAAATATACTGAAAGATATATGTAGTCACCCAGAGCCCTACTCTCAAGACGTTTCAAAAGAACGATTTCCTGGAACGTCTGTACAAAAAAAGTAGAAACATTTCCTTTATTGAGGACGAACTGCAGACGAAATACAGAACTTTCACTGATGGATTTTCAGCGAGTATCTTTCAGTTTCTACAAGATCATGATCCACGCTCAGTACAGCAGCCCTGGGTCCCCAGTCACAGGATATCGCCGCCTGTCCTCAGCAATGTTCCAGTAGCACCTCCTCACACATCCTCCACCTGAGTGTGCCCCTCCCCCTCCATGAGTCCCTTCACTCATCCATTTACAGTGCAGTCACTAGATGCTGCGGATTTTCCTCTTTTCATGGAACAGGACATGTTGTTTTACTGTAAGAAAGAAATAAAGAGTGTAAGGATTATGCAGTGATGCTATTAGGCCAAGACCTGACTCCGGATGTTACCCCTGTCCTTAGAGGCAGAACATGAGGTCATGGCCGTCTGGCTGATAAAATCGCTGGCTTGCTGTTACCAACAACCAGAATCTTATTGATGAAGACCACAGTCAGTTCCTGCTGTAGTTTTATGAAAGTACTAGATCCCTTAGAAATGTATGTTCACACTTAACATATACACGGTGGATAACCTGGTAATGTGTAACCAACAACAAGTCTAAGGGCCCTATTCCACCAGACGATTATCGTTCAGATTATCGTTAAATCGTTCGAATCTAAACGATAATCGTTCGGTTGAAATGCAGAAATGATTAACGACCGAACGAGAAATCGTTGATCGCTTTATAAGACCTGGACCTATTTTTATCGTTGCTCGTTCGCAAATCGTTCGCATTGAATAAGACATCGTTTGGTCGTTCGCAATAGATACGAACGCAATAGCGAATAAATACGGAAGAAGAAACGATCGCAATTACGATCATAAGTAACGATTATCATTCCATGGAAATGAGTGAACGTTTTCAGGTCTTTCGCAATAGCGGTCGTTTGAGATCGTTAATCGTTAACGATTATGCTAACGATAATCGTCCGGTGGAATAGGGCCCTAAGGGCCCTATTCCACCAGACGATTATCGTTTGCATAATCGTTAACGATCTCAAACGACCGCTATTGCGAAAGACTTGAAAACGTTCACTCATTTCCATGGAACGATAATCGTTACTTATGATCGTAATTGCAATTGTTTTTCTTCGCTATTGCGTTCGTATCTATTGCAAATGACCAAACGATGTCTTAGTCAATGCGACCTATTTGCGAACGAGCAACGATAAAAATAGGTCCAGGCCTTATAAAGCGATCAACGATTTCTCGTTCGGTCGTTAATCGTTAACTGCATTTCAACCAAACGATTATCGTGTAGATTCGAACGATTTAACAATAATAGGAACAATAATCGTCCGGTGGAATAGGGCCCTAAAGACTTCGTTATATAATTGTATGCACTGTCCAGTGACTGAAATTTCTTTGTGTGTAATCTAAAGTATATGTTATGTGCGAATATACCCCAAAGAAGGAAATCCCCCCCCCAAATAAATAAAAATAGGAAATAAACTCACCAATAGGGTCATATTTCCTCAGGACGAGCTTGTCTTTTAGTTTATTCCTTCGAGTGTTAAAGCTATAACCAGTTCCAGCTGCACTGATCATCTGTACCAAGAGCACCCTGCCCGAAAACACAGGAGAGGAGATGATAAAGCACAAATCAGTCGCTGTATAGATAGATTACTGATCCCGAGTTACATCCTGTATTATATTCCAGAGCTGCACTCACAGTTCTGCTGGTGGGGTCACTGTGTACATACATTACATATCCTGTACTGCTCCTGATTTACATCCCGTATTATACTCCAGAGCTGCACTCACTATTATGCTAGTGGGGTCACTATGTACAGATTTTACATTACATATCCGGTACTGATCTGGAGTTGCATCCTGTATTATACTCCAGAGCTGCACTCACTATTCTGCTGGTGGAGTCACTGTGTATGTAGATTACATTACTGATCCTGAGTTACACCCTGTACAATACTCCAGAGCTGCACTCACTATTCTGCTGGTGTATCTGTATAACGTGATATGTTGAATAAAGGACTTTTCCTGTCTCCAGGACTTCACCCGAGCTGCACCAGTTCTATGGAATGCATTACCCAAGACTGTCAGACTCACCTCCAATACACAAAGTTTTAAACATGCCCTCAAAACTCATCTTTTCAAGCAGGCTTACCAGGTTCCCTAAATTTGACCGCTACCCTCAAACCCCCCCCCCCACACACACACACACACACACACACCTACCTCCGCCACACACACACACACACCAAGCATTTAAGCACTTAGACCTGTGCATGCAGGCATTGGCTGGTGACAGGTTCATCCACCCTTACCTGCACTGCCTTATTTATAAAGATGGCCGGACCATAAGAACAATGAAGCACTTTGCCCCTCTGCCATTTTGTCTCGCACCCCCTCCTGATAGTGTGTAAGCTCATGCATGCGAACAGGGACCTCACTCCTCATGTACGGATAGTTATATGTATCTTTCTGTAATGTCTATTTTTTGTGTATGTATGTACCCCAGAATTGTTAAGTGCTGCGGAATCTGTTGGCACTATATAAATAAAAATTATTATTATTATCATTTCCTATCGTGGGTATTTATGGAACATCCGTTGTAAATCCCATGAATATCTGATACATGAGAATTCCAGAGGGGGCTCTGCTCTGCACCAGAAAGATAGTGACCACCAATCCTTACTGCCACATTCTCCATACAATTACAGGATATACTGAGTGCTTGGTATCATCATGGTAGCAGACTGATGCCCACCATAATGACATCGGGGGTCACTGCACTCATCTATGGAGATGATGGGACTTTTATACAGATCAGTCAGCTGCACCAGGGATCGTCCATACTAAGGCTATAGAAGGACAGATGTGCGGACAGGATTCTACTTACTTGGATTTTCCCTTGGCAACTGCAAAACAAAGTACAAAAAGAGTTAATATAGAACACAGCTACAGCACAAGGGTCCCATATACCCTGCACAGGGGCTCACATACCCAACCTCACTGCTGCCTACACATTACTACTACCAACAGGTAAGTTAGTGACCAGCCCCCAACATGACTATAGCATATAATACCCCAAGTGACTGCACAATAATACCCCCACATCCCAGCAATACCCCGCTTACAGCCTTACATCTCACTAATACCCCACATACACCTTTACAGCCTCACATCTCACTAATACCCCACATACACCCTTACAGCCCACTAATACCCCACATACACCCTTACATCTCACTAATACCCCACATACACCCTTACATCTCACTAATACCCCACATACACCCTTACATCTCACTAATACCCCACATACACCCTTACATCTCACTAATACCCCACATACACCCTTACATCTCACTAATACCCCACATACACCCTTACATCTCACTAATACCCCACATACACCCTTACATCTCACTAATACCCCACATACACCCTTACATCTCACTAATACCCCACATACACCCTTACATCTCACTAATACCCCACATACACCCTTACATCTCACTAATACCCCACATACACCCTCACTAATACCCCACATACACCCTTACATCTCACTAATACCCCACATACACCCTTACATCTCACTAATACCCCACATACACCCTTACATCTCACTAATACCCCACATACACCCTCACTAATACCCCACATACACATCTCACTAATACCCCACATACACCCTTACATCTCACTAATACCCCACATACACCCTTACATCTCACTAATACCCTACATACACCCTCACATCTCACTAATACCCCACATACACCCTTACATCTCACTAATACCCCACATACACCCTTACATCTCACTAATACCCCACATACACCCTTACATCTCACTAATACCCCACATACACCCTTACATCTCACTAATACCCCACATACACCCTTACATCTCACTAATACCCCACATACACCCTCACATCTCACTAATACCCCACATACACCCTCACATCTCACTAATACCCCACATACACCCTCACATCTCACTAATACCCCACATACACCCTCACATCTCACTAATACCCCACATACACCCTCACATCTCACTAATACCCCACATACACCCTTACATCTCACTAATACCCCACATACACCCTCACTAATACCCCACATACACCCTTACATCTCACTAATACCCCACATACACCCTTACATCTCACTAATACCCCACATACACCCTCACTAATACCCCACATACACCCTTACATCTCACTAATACCCCACATACACCCTTACATCTCACTAATACCCCACATACACCCTTACATCTCACTAATACCCCACATACACCCTTACATCTCACTAATACCCCACATACACCCTTACATCTCACTAATACCCCACATACACCCTTACATCTCACTAATACCCCACATACACCCTTACATCTCACTAATATCCCACATACACCCTTACATCTCACTAATACCCCACATACACCCTTACATCTCACTAATACCCTACATACACCCTTACAGACCACTAATATCCCACTAACATCCTTACACACCACTGAATCCCCCCTCACCAAACTAATACCCCACTAGCTAGCTAATAACCCTACTAATGCCCCCACATCATTCCCCCTCTCATTACACTTACAGTTCACACAGGTGAGAAACATCTCAGCATATCCCGACTGCAGCACAAGGACAGGAGACACCACCGGGTCACTTCCGACTTCTCTGCTCTTTACTTCCGGGTCAAAGCTCTCAGAGCCTGAGAATACGAGTCTGGTCTACAGAAAAATGGCGGTGATCTCTGACGTCTCTACCCTCTAGCGGCTTTAGGGAACTGCAGGTAAGAGATGAGCAAGAGGGAAGAGAGAAGAGGGAAAACAAGTGCGTTTTGGGAGAGGTGAAAATGTCTGCAGGTCATGGCAGGTTATCATAGTGAGAGATGTGGGCTTTTCATTGGACCGAGAATATTCTTATTAGCTTCGGAGTAGATGAGAATTTTGACAATTTTTTCCATGTTTTTGTAGTTTTTCTCCCTCCCATTTATGGCGTTCACCTCTTGAAATCTATAAGATCACATTTGAATAGTTTTGGATATTTCTGCACACTGCTATACCATATTAATATAATTCTATAACTTTTCTTTTTTTTAATTGATTTTTAAAAACTTTAAATTAGTTTTCTCGTCACACCAGAAGATAACCGATCGCTTGTACAAGACATTGCAATATTGATGTATATTAAGCGTATGCTGACTCAAGAGATTGCAGGGGGGCAGCACTCGGCCCCCCTATTATTTTACACCTGTGGATAGGGGATGTGAGAATACCCCTTTAACTCCTTCCTGACATTTGCTCCATACACATATCACGTCAGGTGAGGAGGTATGCAGCAGGCTCAGGAGCTCAGCCCTGCTCAATACATTATGGCTGTGGCCGCCACAGGAGAGCAGTCCGATGCCCATCATTTAATCCTCCATAAGCTGTGGTTACATGACAGGTCATCTGCAAAGCCGTCATTTTGGATTCCCTTTTTTTAATGGGAAGGGGGTCATGTAACACATCAAACACATAAAGAATTGCACAAAGAAAACAATGGTGTGCTCATTTATATTGTAGCTTTATTCATTATCGATTTATTGACACGTTTGTGACATGGAGCAATGACAGTAACCCACTAAAGGGTGTGCTCAAAGTGCTGCCCATTGTGTTGAATTGTCAAAGTAATTCTCTTCTCCCACTCTTGACACACCAAGAGCAATACCACAGAAGAAATTCTACCACAGGCAGGGCTGTATTTACCACTAGACACTCGTGATCAGATGCTTAGGGCAGCACCCTACAGGGGGTCAACACCAGGGGGCAGAGGGAAGGAAAGAACTTTTTTTTGTTTTTATTTTCTTATTCTCCCACCTCCCATCCAGACTTGGCAGTAAATCTGCTGTCTTTTTTAAGGGGGGGGTGGGGGATATGGTAATATTGGTCAGGTCTGGAATGAAGATGTTATCCAGTCACAGTATGGTGGTATTGGTCACACATCGAGTGCTTCGCTGTGGGCTCTTGGTAAATGCTGCCAGGACAGCCACTGATGTTTGGTCATTGGTGACAGTTTTCATACATCCAGATTTAGGCTTATCAAACACCGAACCAGTAGCATAATATTTGGCGAGCAGTTTGCTAACTGTGGCATGAGAGATGGGTGGTCTCGTAGGGTATCTTGCTTTGAAGTCTGCCGCAATGATCCAGGTACTGCGTTTACCAGACATCAACACAATGTCTGTCCGCTACTCGTTGGTTAACCTCTGCGACATGTCAATGGTTGTAACAGTAAGAAACTTGTCAATTACTCAATAATGAATAAAGCTATATTAAAAATGAGCAACCATTGTTTATCTTGTGCAATTCTCTATCGAGGAAGCTCTAAAAATCTACAACTCATCTGGTTCTGTTAATAGAAAAATACAAGCGTTATCAAGCGTAAAAGAAGGAGGGGAAAAATGGGGTGAAAAAATTAAAATCATTGGAGAGGGAAGAGGTTACTAGTGATTGTTGTGTCCTCTGTTTTCATTGACCTGCTATCACAGCCTACTATGGCAGGGTATAATAGGAGTATAATCATGGCATCTAGTCACTAGGTTCGGCTCCTGAAACAACCCAACAGCTCCCTACAATTCTGTTCCAGCACAAGTGTATGTTTTTCACTACGGAAATAGCACTGCAATTTGAGGTTCCGCCTGTCTCATAGACTCAATGATATTCTGAAGCTCAATCCAGTGTCTGCCCAAAGAATTGACAGGTGCGGACTCCGCTTGAAATTTTGATGCATGTTCTGAGCCTGCGCCATATTTTCCCAATAACTCTTACGCTATGTACGGCAATTGTCACCAAAGGGTTAAAAAAGTAATTTTTCATTCAGTGTTCTTTTAATATTTTTCTTTAGTCTCATTTGTCTTTTTTTCATTCTTACAGCTGAATTCATCTTGGGATGGGCGCTCGCTGCTGACTCATCGCTTCCTTGATATTTGCATCATCTGATGTCACCTCCTGCATAAAGTGAGAAGTGATCCAGCAAAGCTGTGACGTCACTCAACGGAATACAGCGAGTAAAGGAGAAGGTAAATGGAGTGAGCGCACATCCAGTTCCCTCATAGTGGAGCATGTGGTAACAGTCAGCTCGTGGGCTCCGTCCTCTGACGTATGGGGGGGGGGGGGGTGACCTTTCCGGCATATTCCCCCCTTCTTTCTCGTTCTTTCTGCTTCATCACATTTTATGTTTCACAATGAAGAACCTGAGCAATGATGACGGCTTCAGGCCGCAATACTATACGGGGGCTGTGGAAAAGTGTAAACCTCAACTTTAACCCTTCAAACTCCAGCACGTTATCTATCTGTATATACAGTATGGTGCCCAGTAATCTGGCACTGCATAGAACAGGGTTACATGAAATTTCACATACCCCACAGAGGAAAACTGCTGAAAAAAAGGTGAAGAAACAGATCAACCCCAATGCTACAAAATTCTGTCGTTTTATCTTTGTAGTTGTAGTTGACTTCATGATCTTTGCAAAAAGTCCTCGCTGGTTGCATAGGGGCTTCGTATCCAAGAATTATATATAAAAAAAAACATTCTAGTATCTAGTAATCAAGTTTGTTATCTTTTTTTTTTATATATGTTTTCGCTTATGGTGCGTTTACACAGAGAGATTTATCTCACAGATTTTTTAAGCCAAAGCCAGGAATAGACTATAAACAGAGAACATGTCATAAAGGAAAGACTGAGATATCACCTCTTTTCAAATCCATTCCTGGTTTTGGCTTTCAAAATCTGTCAGATAAATCTGTGTAAACGCACCATGACTTTTTTGGATCTGCGCAATGGAAGAAACAGTCAACAGGCTGCTCTTCATGCTCTTCTTCTTGTATTTATATTCCTGATTTTCAAGCTAAAAATAAGACGCTGAATCCGCTTCTGAAATCAGGGTCGATTTTCAAAGTTAGATGTGGATATTGAAGCAGAAATCACACAGATTTTCGTGTGGATTGATGAAGTCTCGTAGGAACAGACCGAAAATTTTCTTGTTCATCCATTCAGTGCTTGTAAAATCTGCATGACTGTTGTCAACATAAAGAAGTGCTTGAATATAAGGGAAAACATAGGAATTACCATATGTAACATGTACATGGATATAGCAATATGCCTGAAGCTAGCCTACTTTTTGATGGTTCTTGAGGAGAAACAGATCTCTGAAAACTGGGATAGACAAGGGCAACAGTGACAACTATAGTCTAAAGGGGGTATTACACTTAATTAATGGGAAAACATTGATTTATATCCATGTAATAAAGGGCAGGTCTGCTGCTAGGGGCCAACACCTGTCAACCATACCTGGAAGCCACCACCTGTCAGTCACAGCTGGGGGCCACAACCTATTTTCACACTTTGGAGAACTTTGAGAATTTTAAATTTGTGTATCACGAATAATAGATGCAGGGATATGCACTACAGGTATACAGCTTGTCATTACGGTAAATTAAAGCCGTGCCCCTGTTATCTGATCTGCTGATCTTGCGGAAGGTTGCAGCTTTGCAGAGTAGGGTCCTCCCAGCAGCACAGAGTACTTCAGCAAAAAATTTGATGATATTATGGGAGGTTACTGATCGATAGTTACATAATGGGAAAAGCATTGTCCTCCAAGCAGCACAGAGTATTTCAGTAGACGAGTGTGGTGAGAGGTCCCAGGCTGAGGGTTGTATAAAAGTAGAAGGTGCATACAACAGCACAGAGAACTTAAGGGGGAAATAAGTACTGATTATGGAGAAGTTACAGCCTGATAGGTACGTAATGGAAGAAGCAAGGTCCTCTTAGCAGCACAGAGTATTTCAGGAGGATAATTTGGTCATCTTATGGCAGGTCACAGACTGATGGAGCAGTATTTTCTTGGCCGCACAGAGTATTTGAGGGGAAGAACGTGATAGTCTTCTGATAAATATATAATGAGAGAATCAGAATCTACTCAGCAGCACAGAGTATTTCAGGAGATAAGAGTACTGCAGGGGGTACTAATCATTGCTCATATGACTACAAGTATAAGGATCCAGTGTGAGAAGAAGCATTGTCCACAGCAGCACAGAGTATTTCTGCAATGGATTGAGATGCTAGGGAGCCTTGGTGTAATTTAGTAATTCATCTGCATCAGTCGGCAACAGTGAGATCTGAGAGCTACATGTGGGATCCTCCCCAAATTCCCATTGACAGAAGGCAGTTGTGACTAAAAACATAAGGCAGCAACAAATGTAGCAGAGCTGAGTTTATGAGATGTAGCACTGCTTGGGTTTGTCACAAACTATAATTTATCCTGGTACTTTTGGTTCTATATGTACTTCTCAATGACACCACCGACACCTCTGGCACAAGGTCAATGGATTCTCTCAGATTGGTTTTACTCCGGGAAATAATCCTGAGCTCCCAGCTGCACTGTGTGGGATGCAGGTACCAGTGTTTCCATGACATCACACAGTGCTTAGAATAGCCTCAGCCCATTCATAAGAACAGAGAGATCAGCAATGGCAGATGTGCGCTGCAGCCTGTTTACACACATAGATAATGGAGCTCACATCAAACTGCTCCTATGTACATTTACAACCTTACTCGCAGGGCTGTATTAACAGCTGCTGCTGCCCTAGGCACTAAACCTGAAGACGCCCCATCTTCACGCACCTATTGGCGATATCAGACCTGACCAATACCACCATACCCCCCCACCCCCCTGGAAAAGACACCAGATTTACTGGCAAGTCTGAACAGGAGGAGGGAAACTAAAAAAATAAAAACAAGGTGCTGCCCTAGGCACCGGATCACGGGTGCCTAGTGGTAAATACGGCCCTGCTTACTCGTAGTAGGGCACATGGTTTTTTTATGCAGGGGGGTCAGTCGTTCATATTCTACGGTTTTTAACTTCAGGGTGGCATCTCTGTCTTTTTTTATTCTTGAAGCTAACTTAATGAGCGTACCCCTGATCGCGGCCTTATGGGCCTCCCAATTGACAGCTGGAAAGGTATCTTGGGGCAAATTGATAGCCAAGTAATCTTGAAGGCCAGTAAGAACCTCCGCGCAAGAAATCGGGTTGGTCAATAAGGTCTCATTTAATCTCCAAGGCAAGAATGCAGGAGCTACCCAAAAGGGATTTAGCACCACCGAGACCGGATCATGAGACGGAAATAGTAGCCTTAGAGAGATTAAAGGAGAGCTGCGAGGAGAGAAGTACGTGGTCTATGTGAGAGTAGGATGAATGAGCTACAGAGAAGTATGAGTAGTCTTTAGCAGTTGGGTTCGCTGCCCGCCAGGCATCAATCAAATCATATGCATGAAACAATTTGGCCAGCAACAGGCCTAGTTTAGATGGGGCTCTGGATTTGGAAAGTTCTCCAGGTTTTTTGTCCAGAGAAGCATCCAAGGCCAAATTGGAGTCACCAGCAAAAATCAAATGACCCATAAAGTGAGGTGCTAACGATTTGAGCATGTTTTGGAAAAATTGTACCTGTCCCGTGTTGGGTAAGATAAGAAAGAGACACCTTGTAAAGTACCCATCAGTAATAGGTAACGTCCTTCGGGATCACTGTGAGAACCGGACAACGTAAAGTCAACCGATTTGGAGAAAAAGATGCCCACTCCTTTCTTTTTCTCGTCCACCAGAGCTAGAAAGAACACAGGAAAATGTTTATGCATAAATTTTGGAGCAGATTGCACAGAAAAATGAAGTTCTTGCAAGAAAACTACATCAGCCTTCATAGAGTGATACAACAGAAACGCTTTTTTTCTCTTAATTGGCTATTCAGGCCCTGGACATTGTGCGTAATCACCTTAAAGGGGTGCTCCAGCGTGGGGGCACTTTTTGGGGGGGACTGGGGAGGAGGTGGCTGAAATAAAAGACGTCCACTTACCTCCCCGGTTCCAGCGGCGGGTCCCACATCACGGCGCTCCGGTGCCCGGCTGTTTCCGCGTGTCTGACGCCGCCCGAGACGCTACGTCTCAGGGCCGCTCAGCCACTCAGTGAAGGAGGCGGCATCCGTTTGAAGTCCGCCTCCCGCCTCCTTCAATGAGTGGCTGAGCGGCCCTGAGAAGTAGCGTCTCGGGCGGCGTCAGACACCCGGAAGCGGCCGGGAACCGGGCACCAGAGTGCCATGATGCGGGACCCACCGCTGGAATCGGGGAGGTAAGTGGACGTCTTTTATTTCAGCCACCTCCTCCCCGGGCCCCCCAAAAAAGTTCCCCCACGCTGGAGCACCCCTTTAAGCTCAGATCTATGGGACGCCATAATGTTCAAACCGAAACACTCTTAGGGCCAAAATAAGGAGGAGCGAGGGACAAAGGAACAAACAAAAGGAAAGAGAGAGAAAGAAGGAAAAGAAAGGAAAAGATGTAGAGAAAAACACTTCAAGGGACCAATTCCCCCATGACAGGACCTTAAGAGATCGCCACCCCATAATTAGGGAAGCAAACTCTGAAGGTAAGGGAGAGCACAAGGGCAAAACCCCACCAGCTCACAGGAGCTTTTATGAGGCCGGGCTCCTATCATTAAAGGAGTAGTGCGGCGCTAAACAATTATTCACTAAATAACACAGATTACAAAGTTATACAACTTTGTAATGCATGTTATGTTAGTGAATGGCCCCCTTCCCCGTGTTTCCCCCCACCCACGCTATACCCGGAAGTGTAGTACTCTATGCTCACCTGATCCGTGTCGACCACTGTCCGCCATCTTGCGACAATGATGTAATCTTTGGGCGGCTGTCCGAACCGCTCCGACCGTCCCTCGTGCCGGCCGGGTCATCAGCTGCCCAGCTGCGATTGGCTGAGCATAACTGTGCTCAGCCAATCGCGGCTGAGCAGCTGATGACGCGTGCTGTGTCATCAGCTGCTCTGCCGCGATTGGCTGAGCATAACTGTGCTCAGCCAATCGCGCTGAGCAGCTGATGACGCAGCAGAGAGAGCCGGCACGAGGGACGGTTAGAGCGGTTCGGCCGACCGCCCAAAGATTACATCATTGTCACAACATGGCGGACAGGGTTCGACACAGATCAGGTGAGTATAGAGTACTACACTTCCGGGGGTGGCGTGGGTGGGGGGAACACGGGGAATGGGGGCCATTCACTAAAATAACTTACATTACAAAGTTCGAGCGAAAAGTTCAAAACTGGACTGGACTGCTGACAATGAAATCCCATGGGCAATATGAAGGCGTTTTGATATTGTTTTTACTTTTTTGATTGCTCTCCCCCCCCCCCCTCCTTTGCCGTGGAGAGCGTCCGTGCTGTCTTGGCAACGGTCACATGACCGAGACCGTGTCAGCTGGTTGCTCTACGATTGGTTTGATCGCACGCATGCGCACTAGCATCGGGAAGACGCCAATGCAGCTGCACGTGTGTCTCGAACGGAGCTGGGTGTACATAAGATCTGGTAATTATTCTCTTGCTGTTTTATATGTGTTGTATTGAGTTTGTATGCATTTAAGGCTATGTTCACACTACGTATATTTGAGGCTGTATAGCAACCAAAACAAGGAGTGGATTGAAAACACAGAAAGGCTCTGTTCACATAATGTTGTAATTGAGTGGATGGCCGTCATTCAATGGCAAATATTTGCTGTTATTTTAAAACAATGGCTGTTATATTGAAATAATGGAAGTTATTTACTGTTATATGGCGGCCATCCACTCAATTTCAACATTGTGTGAACAGAGCCTTTCTGTGTTTTCAATCCACTCCTGGTTTTGGTTGCTATGAGGACCTGACATGAGGACCACATACTGCCTGAAATATACTGTGTGTGAACCAAGCGCTGGGTTCACACTACGTATATTTCAGTCAGTATTGTGGTCCTCATATTGCAACCAAAACCAGGAGTGGATTAAAAACACAGAAAGGCTCTGTCCACACAATGTTGAAATTGAGTGGATGGCCGCAATATAACAGTAAATAACGGCCATTATTTCAATATAACAGCCGTTGTTCTAAAATAACAGCAAATATTTGCCATTAAATGGCGGCTATCCACTCAATTTCAACATTGTGTGAACAGAGCCTTTCTGTATTTTTAATCCACTCCTGGTTTTGGTTGCAATATGAGGACCACAATACTGACTGAAATATACGTAGTGTGAACCCAGTAAAGTTGTATAACTTTGTAATGTGTGTTACTTAGTGAATAATTGTTTAAAGGGGTATTCCCCCCAAAATTATTTTTGCATTAATACGTTGCCCACCCGTAGCTTTCCATCTTTCCAATATAAATTTATTACGGATTCTGCACAGTTTTGCTGTTATCTAGGTACATCCACCCCCACGGATTGCATAGAATCATCAGCTCTCAGTCCACTCCGACACGCTCCCTGCTCCTGGCCCGCACCCTCCGAGACGGCATCACGTGTCCTCAGTCTCTTCAATGGGCTGGGTTAGCGCTTCTACCCAGCACACTGAAGAGAGGAAGGACACTGACACAGTGACAGCAGCTGCTGCTGCTGAGCACTGTCACCCTCTCTGATAGCAGAGAGTACCCCCCCCCAAGCTCACCCCACTGTGTGCCCCCTTCATCCCTGGAGCTCATCTGCCCCACAACCTGTATCCCCCACGCTCCGGTGGCTGACCGCGAGCCCCCTGTGATCTCCGGTGGCCGTCCGCCCAGCCACATGACCCCCCCAACTGCCCGGAGCTCATCCGTGAGTGTGCAGCTGCACCACCTCCCGATCTCTGGGCTCTGCAGCTGACCCCCATCACCACCCGGCCACAGCTCACCTGGTCAGTGCAGCCCCCCTCCCCCACTGCGATCCTTTGGCGGCGTTCGCCCCCCCCCCCCCCCGCTCGCCCTGGAAGTCCTGTGAGTGCAGCCACCGCGAGATCTCCCGGTGCCGCCCGCCCCCCGCTCAGGGCTCACCCGGTATCCAGCAGCCCCGTATCCAGCCCCCAGGTGCACGATCTTCCGCCCGGCCCCGCAGCCACCACCCGCCCAGTGAGCGAAGTTCCCCCCTTCCCCCAGCACGATCTCTTGTCCGTGTCCGTCCACCCGCGGTCCCCTCGTCCCCCCATTGTAGAGCCCACTGCAGCCAGCGCTCACCCACCTGCCCACAACTAACCCAGTGAGCGCAGCCCCCCCGCTCGATCTCCCAGTGCCGCCCGCCCCCCGCTCAGAGCTCACCCGATATCCAGCAGCCCCGTATCCAGCCCCCAGGTGCACGATCTTCCACCCGGCCCTGCAGCCGCCACCCGCCCGGTGAGCGAAGTTCCCCCCTTCCCCCAGCACGATCTCTTGTCCGTGTCCGTCCACCCGCGGTCCCCTCGTCCCCCCATTGTAGAGCCCACGGCAGCCAGCGCTCACCCACCTGCCCACAACTAACCCAGTGAGCGCAGCCCCCCCGCCCGATCTCCCAGTGCCGCCCGCCCCCCGCTCAGAGCTCACCCGGTATCCAGCAGCCCCGTATCCAGCCCCCAGGTGCACGATCTTCCACCCGGCCCTGCAGCCGCCAGCCGCCCGGTGAGCGAAGTTCCCCCCGTCCCCCAGAACGATCTCTTGTCTGTCTGCCCGCGGTCCCCCCGTCCCCCCCATTGTAGAGCCCACCGCAGCCGGCGCTCAGCCACCTGCCCACAACTAACCCGGTGAGCACAGCCCCCCCGCGTGATCTCCTGGCGGCCCGACCAATATAAATCGGCTCAAACCCCCCCACCCCCACGCAGCTCACCCGGTGACTGTAGCCCCCCCCAAGTAGAGCGCCGGGCCACTCGACATCCGCACCCCCTCTGAGCTCTGCTACATCTCTCTCTCAGCTCTGCTACATCTCTCTCTCAGCTCTGCTACATTGCCATCTCAGCTCTGCTACATTGCCATCTCAGCTCTGCTACATTGCCATCTCAGCTCTGCTACATCTTCCTCTCAGCTCTGCTACATTGCCATCTCAGCTCTGCTACATAGCCATCTCAGCTCTGCTACATTGCCATCTCAGCTCTGCTACATCTCTCTCTCAGCTCTGCTACATTGCCATCTCAGCTCTGCTACATTGCCATCTCAGCTCTGCTACATCTCTCTCTCAGCTCTGCTACATTGCCATCTCAGCTCTGCTACATTGCCATCTCAGCTCTGCTACATCTCTCTCTCAGCTCTGCTACATTGCCATCTCAGCTCTGCTACATTGCCATCTCAGCTCTGCTACATCTCTCTCTCAGCTCTGCTACATTTCTCTCTCAGCTCTGCTACATTGCCATCTCAGTTCTGCTACATTGCCATCTCAGCTCTGCTACATCGCCATCATCAGGCAGAAGCATTGCATGATGGGAAATGTAGTTTCCTATCTTGAATATAGAACGTCTTTTAGAAAAACTTGTAACTCAGGAACGGAAGCAGCTAGAAAGATGGGAGACGGCTCAAAATACTAAGGGGGGCTTGGTAAGTAAGACCAGCTAGGTTTGGGAGCATTTCATTTTTTTAGCCCTTGGGGGGAATACCCCTTTAACGCCGCACTAACCCTTTAAGGAAAATAAATCAAGGAAAATAAAAAACATTAGAAAACATAAACAGTATTATCACAGCAGCAGTCCAGTGCATATCTCGCACTAAGTAAGGTGTGATCAAACCATCACTTAGGGGACGATCTTGACATCCCTTTCCACAGTGGAGAAAGAGGAGGCCTTTTCCTCCAATCGGTAGCAGACGAAGAGCTTGGTGGAGAGCCTTGGGGGATCCTTTGTCAGAAATCCCAGGGAAACGAAGACGGATTCTCCTTCATGCAGAGATGCAAAGCTGTTGAAGACCAAACGAAAGGGGAAGGCCCATCTATAGCGAATATCCTTTTTCTGTAGAATTTGTAATAAAGGTTTCAATGTGCGTCGTTTTTTAATCGTGTTGGGTGCCAGATCAGCATATATCTGGATGGGGGTCTCACGAAGCAGCAATTCCGGATTATCTCGTGCTGCTCTCAGCAATTTCTCCTTTGCCATATAGTAGTGAGGTTTGACCACAATGTCTCTCGGCAGGCCATCAGCCCTAGGCGCAGTCAGAGCCCGGTGAACCCTATCCAAATCTTAATAGCCTTTAGGAATAAGGAGATGAAAGAGTTCTTTAACCATTTCCTCCAGATCTGCAACAGTCTCAGGCAAGCCTCTAATACGAAATTTTTTGCAGCGAGACCTATTTTTAAGGTCTTCTATCTTTGCATACACCTTATCAAGCTGATCATAAAGTTTTGCAAAACAAGATGAATGCTGATTAACTGTATTCACAGTGGCATCTATTTTAGACTCCATTGCATCCAAACGTACACCCAGTTCCTGGAAGTCGGATTTCAAGTCAGCAGTAATCTTAGAACAGGCTTTCCCCAATTCTTGTTGTAAAAGTAATGAAAATCTGGACAGGAGAACTTTATCAGGGGAATAGTCTGCCATAAGTTCAGAGTCTCTGTCCTCCATGTTAAATCCATCCCCTTCTTGTTGCTGTGGGCTGGGCTGGCTAAGTGCAAAATCTGAACTAGACTGACTGAGGGCTATGTCCGCCATTACTTTATCCAAGGATGAGCCCTGTGTGCCCTGTTCCCCAAATAAATCAGATGTAGGGCTGGGGGATCTGGGGTGGGAGGATGCCATGGGAGACCGGGCTGGTGTTACCTCCTTCCTGGGAGAAGCCTGTGATGCCGCACTACTCCTGGGAGAAGCCTGTGAGGCTGCGCGCTGAGCTAAGATGGAGCCTTTCAGAGCCTGCTGTGGGGAGGGCCGTCGCTGCGCAGCTATTTGTGATGCCACTGTGTGGCCGAGACCCTTGCCCCTTCTGGCCGATTTGGACGCCATACGCTTCCCCGGACTGTCGCACAGCTGCCTGGGGAGAAGAGGAGCCGGTCCAGAGCGAGTAATCGCTGGTAAGCGCAGCAGAGGCTGGTGGGACTTCGGAGCTCAGCAGGACGCGTACGCCCTGGACTCCACGCGCATGCGCTCTCCGCTGGGACCGCTGGGTTTGAGCAAAAGAAACAATCTTATTGTCTTTCTGTAAGGTTTTTTGTATTTTGTACTAATGTACTTGTTTTTATGCTAATTATGTCACCTGCACCTATCTTGTCCCAACTTCACACCCCTTCCGCCTGCAGGGAGCGTACTCTTAGGCTAGAAGATAGGCTGTAGTAGCCAGAAACGGCTGTCGCCGCCAGAGGCACGCTGAGCACCCTATTCCATCCCCTCCCCGCTGTTTGTATGAAGATACAGTAAAGGACTGCCTTTTTTCACTAGACCCGATAAGTGCGGGATTACATTTCTACCATTGTACCATTGGATATACTTTGTCTCTATTACAAGCACCGCTGGATTGTGGCACCTTCGTACATAGACTTCCTACCTGTGACGTATCCATCTCCATACCGCAGATACAATAGCTCCTTGGTGCTGGTTTTCTTTTTCTAAGTGCTGCATAACTACTATAATACTGCCCCCTATATACAAGAATATAACTACTATAATACTGCCCCCTATATACAAGAATATAAATACCATAATACTGCCCCTATGTACTAAAATATAACTACTATAATACACGACATGGAGATAAAAGGAACGGCTGCATATCCCATCTATGGCTGACACCCTGGTGTTGAATTTTAAAATAATAACTAACCCCATATGTGCCTAAAAGGAATCCATACCGATGGAATTATACCCATATCCAAAAATGAAGGGCCAAAAGCCCAAACCACATCGGACTGGATTCCCACTAATAAAATATAACTTTTATTGGCTCAAACTAAAATATATAATCTAAGGTGCAGTTAAAAAGTACGCACTCCTATAAACCCTGTTCTAAGTGAATCCCACTTAGGGTATTTCTCCTAGCTACGTAGCTGCAGACTACTAGCTATCACAGAGTATATTCTATCTCTATATTATATTTAGGGTAAAGGAGTGTGCTTATAAAAACAAACAACGCATAGCCCCTCTATGGCCGGGTTCTGGTGGGGCATTTTGGGTTTGGTCCTATGACATTCCATGGCCTCCCTTCCCTGCATGTGCACGCTTCGCAGGGTCTGCGGTCGCTGACCGACACGGTGTGGAGTTAGCGTAGGGACCCGCGTGAACCAGGGGACCTGCACGTGGTACACGGGGCTATTATGGTTTGATCAAATTATATAGAGACACCCTGGTGTTGAATTTTAAAATAGGCCTAGCGGCACTAGTATCAGCCATAGATGGGATGTGCAGCTGTTCCTTTCTCTTCATGTCGAGTATAACTACTATAATACTGCTCCTATATACAAGAATATAAATAGTATAATACTGTCCCCTATGTACAAGCATATGACTACTATAATACTGCCTCCTATGACAGAAATATAACTGCTATAATACTGCTCCTATATACAAGAATATAAATACTATAATACTGCTCTCTATGTACTAAAATATATCTACTATAATACTGCTCCTATATACAAGAATATAATTACTATAATACTTCCTCCCAAGACAGGAATATAACTGCTATAATACTGTCCCCTATATAGACGAATATAACTACTATAATACTGCTCCTATATACAAGAATACAACTACTGTAATACTGCCTCCTATATACAAGAATATAACTACTATAATATTGCTCCCATGTACTAGAATATAACTACCATAATACTGCTCCTATATAGATGAATATAACTACTATAATACTGCTCCTATGTACAAGAATATAACTACTACAATACTGCCCCTATATACAAGAATATAACTACTATAATACTGCTCCTATATACAAGAATATAACTACTATAAAACTGCTCCTGTATACAAGAATATAACTACTATAATACTGCTCCTATATACAAGAATATAACTACTATAATACTGCCCCCTATATACAAGAATATAACTAATATAATACTGCTCCTATATACAAGAATATAACTACTATAAAACTGCTCCTTTGTACAAGAATATAACTACTATAATACTGCCCCCTATATACTGTACAAGAATATTACTACTATAAAACTGCTCCTATGTACAAGAATATAACTACTATGATACTGCTCCCATGTACTAGAATATAATACTGGCTCACATTCAGAGTATGACAAAGATAACTAGTCAACAGCTGTACAATATGCATCTCTCAGATTCTGGGTTATTGGGGTATTATATAGGTGTGCACTAATCTTTCTTTGTTGGCAGATTTATTATATATTCTAGGGAATACACTCAGGAATCTCTGGGATTTATCTCATTATACAGATGGTTCCAGTATTTGCAGCCATCAGTTTCTCACTTTCTTGTTACATGTAGCTGTTCTGTAGACACTGGCATAAATAGAGTAGAGTGAAGCCGCCAAGTTTCCTCCCTGGGTGTATCTGGCATGTGACCGTTGCTGATGTCATCAGTGGAGGATGTGGGTAACCCTGTGGGCTCATGTTTATGGGCTGTTGACCTCCATTACTGTAGGTGCTGACGTCATCTACTGGGACTGAAGTATATTGCACTTGGATGTGAGTCTTTTGGATTGTCCTGGAGCTGGTGGTGGTCTTGGTTCGCCTTGTGATGGGGGTTAAGTAAGTGTCTGGAAGTGTTTAGTTACTTCCCATAATCCTCTTTGGTTACATAAGAACGTCATGGAGCCAGACGCCAAAGAGCTGGGAATTTCACAGGCAAATGCAAGGTATAAAGCCAGGGACTTGTAGGAAAAGTTTTTGTTTCATGTTATTCTATTTCCTTTAGTTTTTGTCATATATGTTCATAAAGGGTTAATGGAAAGGCCTTGTATGTTTGGCCCAGTTCACAAATATTTTTCTATCTATTTGGATTACATTTTTAAACATAGAAATGAAAGGTACAAGAGGTAAGAGATAAAAGTCTCTCTGTCTGCAGCCACCTGTAGGAGGCGCTCAGGAGATACTGGTCATACATTAAAGGGAACCTGTCAACCCCCCTGTGCCAGGGCAGAGCCCGGCCAACCCCCCGCTAGAGACCCTTATACTTACTTGGAAAACGAAGTCCCGCTCCTGGAGCCGCTCCCTCTGCCGAGATATTACCGTCGGAAGCCCGGCGTGCGCGCGTCAGAGATGAGTCCGATGCCCATAGACAATGACAGCTCCGTTCATTTTCTATGGGTATCGGACTCGGCAGCGGGAGCGGCTCCAGGAGCGGGACTTTGTTTTCCGGGGTAAGTATAAGGGTCTCTACCGGGGGGTCGTCTGGGCTCTGTCCCGGCACAGGGGGGGGGGGGTGACAGGTTCCCTTTAAGATCAATTACAGATCAGTATATAGTAATAGGGTTGTATGGCAAAGTTCTGGTTGGATGAACTGGCGGACGCCTGGGTGTGGTGGGTGTAAGCTGTACCCCCCAAAAAATATAGCTAAAGAATATAGTTAGATTTATCCATCATACCTGCTGAACAAACTGTAAATCCTATTTAAGCACCCTGGGGGAGATTTATCAAACATGGTGTAAAGTGAAACTGGCTCAGTTGCCCCTAGCAACCAATCAGATTCCACCTTCCATTTTCCAAAGAGTCTGTGAGGAATGAAAGGTGGAATCTGATTGGGTGCTAGGGGCAACTTTGCCAGTTTCACTTTACACCATGTTTGATAAATCTCCCCCACTGTGTCCATGGGGAGTAATTCATATAAAGAAGATGGTGTGAATATTCTCAATAAACATCCTGGTGACATTTAGATTTACAGGACTGTTTCTTAAGAATCTTTGGTGGGAAGTATGTTGTAATGCTGACTGTTTCCTCCCGTACACTGCAGAATCACTTCCCATCAGGGGGTCACGGACAGCAGTGTGAACTGAGCCTGACCTCTATAGGATGAGTAGTATGAGGATAATATCATATTACAGAGGGATTTGGAGAAGCTAGAGGCTTGGGCGGTGAAATGGCAAATGAAGTTTAATGTGGATAAATGTAAAGTTATGCATTTGAGCCGTAGAAATAATGAGTAGAGTTATGTGCTAAATAATAAAACACTGGGTAAAACTACTTCCGAAAAGGACCTGGGGGTATTGGTGGACAGTAAACTCAACTTTAGTGATCAGTGCCAGGCAGCAGCTGCCAAGGCTAATAACATCATAGGATGCATCAAAAGAGGTATAGATGCTAAAGATATGAGCATAGTTTTGCCTCTTTATAAATCACTGGTCAGACCACATATGGATTACTGTGTACAGTTTTGGGCACCGGTATATAAGAAGGACACAGCTGAACTGGAGCACGTGCAGAGGAGGGCAACAAAGGTCATTAAGGGAATGGGTGGGTTACAGTACCAGGACAGGTTATCAAGCTTGGGGTTATTTACGCTAGAAAAAAGACGTCTTAGGGGCGATCTGATCACAATGTACAAATATATGAATGGACCTTTTTACTCCTAGGTCTGTAACCATGACAAGGGGACATCCTCTACGTCTAGAGGAAAGAAGATTTCACCATCAGCATCAACGCGGGTTCTTTACTGTACGAGCGGTAAGACTGTGGAACTCTCTGCCACATGATGTTGTCATGGCCGATTCATTAAATAAGTTCAATGGAGGCCTGGATGCTTTTCTTGAAAAATATAATATTACAAGTTATGGGCATTAGGTTTCCAGTGATACGTTGATCCAGGGATTATTCTGGTTGCCATTGGAGTCGGGGGGGGGGGGGAGTTTTTTCCCTGTGGTGGGGCTATTGTCGTCTGCCTCGTGGGGGGGTTGCCTTCCCCTGGATCAACACAGTACGGTTTTCCTAGGTTGAACCTGATGGACTCTTTCAACCTTATTTACTATGTTACTATGAGGTTGGTGGCCTATACAGTAAGACAGTAACATGCAGTGTCAGGAGGAGTGGCTGCAGTATGGGCGGAGCTTAGAGTGCCTATAGCTGTTAGTCTATAAACTCTAGCATCTCACTCCTATAAATAATCCATAATGTGTGGCCAGTGAATAATTTTGATCTGTGCCACAGTCTGTGCCGCGATGACCACAGGAAGATCGTGGCATGGATTCCCCAAAATGCAGCCCTAGCGCTGCCCAGCAGCAGAGATGACAGCAGCGCAGAAGACAACTACTCGCCTACTCCCTCCGTGCTGGCCTGCTCACATGTTCACCAGCACAGGGGGAGTAGGCGAGTAGTTGTCTTCTTTGCTCCTGTCATCTCTGCCGGGTGGTGGGGGGATCCGTGCCGCAATCCTCACTAGGACATGTACTACTATTTTGCGGTGGGGGTCGCAGCACAGATCATGTAAACGGCTGAATTTGTTTGAATAGTTCCAAAAATTGTCCGTGGTCACGGACAATTTTACGGGACGTGTGAATGCAGTCTTAAAGGGGTTATTCCGCTTTAGAAAAACACGGCCACTTTCTTCCAGATACAACATGACTCTTGTCTCCAGTTTGGGTGCAGGTTTTGCAACTCAGTTCCATTAAAGTGAATGAAGCCTAATTACAAACCACACCTGGACTGGAGACAAGATTGGTGCTGTCTCTGGAAGAAAGTGGCCATGTTTTTCTGGAGAACCCCTTTAAGCCAAAATGATTCCATTATTAAAGCATTCTATTTGTAGGTATGGGAGTGTGTTTAATCTATCATGGAGTAGCTGTAACTCAGCTTTCTGTATAAATAAATCTGCAGTGTGTGTCTGTATTCACCCTAGTTATAGTATTCTCTATAGGAACCAGGGAGCGCAGGATGAGCAGAGCTATACACAGCACAGAACGGTTGGATGACGCACCAGTAACCACTGATGAATCTATAGCATTAATCCCAGGTAATCCTGGAGCTGGTAGCGTACAGCACAGATGGGGTTAACCGTAGCGTTCCTGCTCAGTTTTTCCACCTCCTGCTCGCTGGCTGATGATGAGACGCTGCTATTTCTGGAAACACGTTATTTCTTGCTGTGATTTTATTTCTTTCCTTTCTATTTTAGTCTCTGAGGTAAATTGTGACATAGATCCCCCCCGCAACGACAGATGTCGTACTCCTCAGATTGTTGCACCCCGTAATCGGGCCCGGTGAGGTAATCGGGATGTAACGCTCCTTGCCGTCCCCTACACAACAAGGACGGATAGAGAAGAAGGTGGTGGTGGTGGTGGTGGTGGAATAATTGACTGTGATTGTGTTTATTTTTCATTAAGCTTCAATTTGAGGAAATGTTGATAGAACTGCAGTGATCTCGCTTTTACCTGTGGTTTTCCGGTTCCTCAATAAAGTCCAGTGAGCCCTTAAACGCACCGCGGGAATTTATTAAGATTTGCGCTTCATATATTGGACCTAATGAAAACTTTGGTGGAGTAAAGTGCGACAAACCACAAACTAAGACATTGTGAGGTGGAACCTATAACCTGTTGGGCCCTGGGAGGCCACACCCATCGTGTCATGTCCCACCCACATTTACAAAAAGTGCTGCTAGTGGTGCAAAATTGTAAAGACTCAAATTATTACAAAAATTGCAACCAGAACATTGCAGTATATGGTATCATAATTCCCCCTCACAGATCATACACGGATGGGGGCGAGGGTCTGAGGTCTTCTGTATGAGACATTTCACTGTCTATGTCACTGCCGCAGTCAGACGATGAAATGCTTGTTTGTTGGCTGATTGACTGTTTTGTGCAGACTTATAAATTATCGGTATTGGCTGTCTAGACAGGGATGTGCGGCCCATAACAAAGCATTTGATTGAATGGCTGCACAAATAATCTTTGCAATTGATCATTAAGTCTTGTGAAGTCTTCAAACATGCGCTGATCTCACTGATTGGAGCTCGTCTGATGGGATCAGGGTGGGGGAGGGAGTGAGACAGTATGAGAGGAGATGGGAAGGGGAGAGAGTATGAGAGGGGTGGGAAGGGGAGAGTCAGTTTGAAAGGAGATAGGTAGAGAAAAGAGATCAGAGGAAGTGAGAAAAGAGAGAGAGTGAGCATCTGAGGAAGTGGGGAAGGTATAGAGAGAGTATGATAGGAGGTGGGAAGGGGAGAGAGTATGAGAGGAGATGACTAGGGAAAACAAATTATGAGTGGAGGTGGGGAAAGTAGAGAGATCATTAGAGGTGGTAGAGAGAGAGTATAAAAGGAGGTGGGAAGGGGAGAGAGTATAAAGAGTTAGGGATGGGAGAAGGAGCATGAGAGGACATGTAAACAGGCATATGTGACCGACTAAGATGAAGTTAATAGACTGTATGAACCATGTTCGTTTGTGCAGAGCGGACACATGATTGGTTGAGCTTTGTGAAGACTCTGCAAATGAGTGCCAATAACGCTGATCAGCGCATATTTTCAGAGCTGCATTGGGCCATGTAAGAAAGGAAGCAGCAAAGGAAGAGAGACAAGGAGTACTAGAAGGAGCAGGGAAGATAGAAAGAGAGAGTACTAGAGGGAGCAGGGAAGGTAGAAAGAGAGAGTACTGGAGGGAGCAGGGAAGGTAGAGAGTATGAGAGGGAGCAGGAAAGCAAGAGAGTACGAGAGGGAGCGGGGCAGGAAGAGAGACTATGATGGAGCTGGAAAAAAAGAGTACTAAAGGGAACAGGGAAGGAAGAGAGAGTACTAGAGGGAGCAGGTAATGAAGAGAGTCCTAGATGGAGCATTAAAGAAAGAGATTACTAGAGGGAACAGGGAAGGAAGAGAGAGTACTAGAGAGAGCAGGGAAGGGACAGAGAGTACTAGAGGGAGCAGGTAATTAAGAGATTACTAGATGGAGCATGAAAGAAAGAGAGTACTAGAGGGAACAGGGAAGGAAGAAAAGAAGGAAGAAAGAGTAATAGAGAGAGCAGGGAAAGAAGAGAGAGTACTAGAGGGAGGAAGAAAGAGAGAGTACTAGAGAGAGCAGGTAAAGAAGAGACTACTATGGGGCAGGAAAATGAAAGTACTATAGGGCGCAAGAAAGGAAGAGAGTACAAGGGGGGCAGGAGAAGAAGAGTACTATAGGGCGCAAGAAAGGAAGAGAGTACAAGGGGAACAGGAGAAGAAGAGTACTATAGGGCGCAAGAAAGGAAGAGAGTACAAGGGGGGCAGGAGAAGAAGAGTACTAGAGGGAGCAAGAAAGGAAGAGAGTACAAGGGGGGCAGGAGAAGAAGAGTACTATAGGGCGCAAGAAAGGAAGAGAGTACAAGGGGGGCAGGAGAAGAAGAGTACTAGAGGGAACAAGAAAGGAAGATAGTACAAGGGGGGCAGGAGAAGAAGAGTACTAGAGGGAGCAAGAAAGGAAGAGAAAGAAAAGCAGAGAGAAAGAAAAGAGGGTAAAAACTTTGTGAGGGAAGAAGCATAGGAAGAATGAGGGGAAGCAAGGCCGTGAGAGAGAATACTAGAGGGCTTTGAAGGGAAATTGAGAGGGTATAGGAGAGTGGGACTGATAGGAGACTCAGAGGAAGGGAAGAAGTGGGAGAGAGCGAAATAAGAGGGAGCAAGGGAATAAGAGGGAAAAGAACAGAGGGAAAGATACAAAAAGCAGGGAGAAGGGAGAGGGAGTGGTAATGGGTGGGCAGGGGAGGTATTAGGGGGTACATTGATGGCTTAATCTCATTAACATTTTCAAACAAAGTATTTTTTTAAAAACAGCATGATAATGATAATCAGTGCGTAAACCTAATTATATGACGATATTATTCACTCACTATATGGAGGTATCATGCAGTCACTATACGGTGGTATTACTCAGTACTCTGTTCAGGGCAGATCTCTTTCAGTCTAGTTTATTACCGATTTTATTTTTTTTATTTATTACAAAATTTATGTTTTTTACTGGAACTTAAGCCTAGAATAATTTGTCATTTTCCAGTGAAATTTTTGTCAACTTTATGGTTTCCTCAGAAATACAAAAATAGGGCGACATTTCAAATTACTGACATAGTCCGGAGAGTCTGCTCAATATTATAAGCTGAGTGACAGAGCCATCTGGTGGTGACATTGTAGCATTACATCATGACACTTATTTATTACCACAGTTCTGGACAACCCTCTGATATAGTGCTCTTTGGAAGTGTTGCATCTAAGATTGTCTTCTGTGATACAGTATGCCCAGTCAGGTATCTAAGCTCACCATGTGTTATACTGTCTGTTGAGCCACTGTATTATAGACCATCAGGTGTGATGCTGTCTGCTGAGATGGTTTATCCTAGCCTTATCATTTGCAATCCTGTCATGTGTGATACTGTTTGCTGAGTTGTGTATCTAAGCCTATTATTTGTAATACTGTCATGTGTGATATTGTCTACTGAGTTGTGTATCTTAGACTGTTGGTTTACTATCTCTACTACCTTGTTATCTAAACCATGTGTGATACTACCTGCTGACTATGTATCTAAACCTGTTACATGACCAGATACTGCCCGCTTTACCATGTATCTAAGCCTCTCCTGTGTCATGCAGAACTCCTCATGCAATGTTGCTGAGCTATTATAAGGTACAGATGCTGGAGAAAATGTTATATGTACTGCTGAATCTCTGCTGCCACCATGTGGTTATCTGTGACATTGCCTCCTGACTACAGAGACCTGCCCGGTGGGGATCGAACAGATGGATGAGGCAACTACTAACAGGTTATGGTGCGTTTACACAGAGAGATTTATCTGACAAATTTTTTAAGCCAAAGCCAGGAACAGACTATAAACAGGGTGCAGGTCATAAAGGAAAGACTGAGATTGCCTGTCTTTTCAAGTTCATTCCTGACTTTGGCTTCCAAAATTGGTCAGATAAATCTGCCTGTGTAAACGCACCATTAGACTAGCAGGATCAGGTGTTTTCCTTCTGCCAACAATCTTTTATGTTTTTTTTTAATTGTGGGTCAAAAACATACTATATCATACCATTCGGGGGCATAGCCTACTAGAATGATCAAAATCTTATTGAGATTAATAAATGTTACACAGCATCGGCTGATACCAGAGAACAGTGCCAGAGCCCTAAACTGGGGGAGAAAAATCAAGGGGTTATATTCATTTGGGATATTTGATCCTAAGGGTAGTGGATCTGTAACGTGATGATTATTATGACAGTGATGAAGTTTATAGAAGTCGAGGATGATGGTAAGGAGGATGATAGAGAAGAGAAAGATGATGATGATGAAGAGCAGACATGTCAAACTCTGGCCCGTGGGCCAAATCTGGCCCGCAGAGCCATTTTTTTTGGCCCGCCTAAGAAATCTCTGATTACTATGCAGTTGGCCCGCCAAAGTAAATTATTGGCCCGTTCAGAATGTGAAGAAAAGATCCTGTGCTGCCATTAGAGCATGTCCTGAACTGAGCCCGCCTTCCCTGCGCAGCAACTCACCATTCCCGGGTCGTGGCCGCCAGGGGTCCAGCACAAGTATGTCTCCCTCCTCACAGACCGCCCGGAGATCGCCTGATGTGCATGAGGGGGGAGAAGTCCCAGGGGGACTTCTAATTACTGTGGATGTGTTATAAAAAAAAGTGTTTTCATTAATAAAAAAAAAAACCCTCCCCTAATAAACGTCAGAATCACCCCCCTTTTCCCATTTTATAAATAAAAATAAATTAATAAATAAATAAACATGTTTGGTATCGCCGCGTGTGTAATCACGCGAACTATTAATTTATCACATTTTTATTATTTATTTTATTATTATTTATATTTTTGGTCGCATCAAATCCAGACAAATTGTAATGAAAGCGATCAGAAAGTCGCATATACGCAATCAAGGTACCGATAGAAAGAACACATCATGGCGCAAAAAATGACACACATCCCTATAAACCAAAGGATAAAAGCGGTATAAGCATGGTAACAGAGCAATTTTAAGGAACTTTTTTTTTTTCTGTAGAAAGTTTTATTTTTTTAAAAGCCATCAAATAATATAGAAAGTTATGCAAGTTGAAAATCGTTTTAATCGTACCGACTTGAGGAACATATATAACATGTCAGTTTTTCCATAGGATGAAGGCGTAAAAACGAAGCCCCCTCAAAGAAAAAGAATAGTTTTTTTTTTCAATTTTACCGCACATATAATTTTTTTTCGGGTTTCGCAGCATATTTTATGCAAAAATTAAGTCTGCCGTTGCAAACTACAATTAGTGATGCAAAACAAAAGGGCTCATGTGGGTTTCTAGGTGAAAAAAATGCAAGTGCTATGGTTTTTTAAACACAAGGAGAAAAAAACGAAAATTGGCTCTGTCCTTAAGATGCTAATACAGGTAATCAGAGTAGGAGGAGCTTCTTAAAGGGGTTATCTGAAAAAATAAAAGATATTCCAAAGGCACACTGATGCACTAACCAACCCTTTAATTAGGCTGGGTTCACACTACGTATATTTCAGTCAGTATTGTGGTCCTCATATTGCAACCAAAACCAGGAGTGGATTAAAAACACAGAAAGGATCTGTTCACACAATGGTGAAATTGAGTGGATGGCCGCCATATAACAGTAAATCACTGCCATTATTTCATTACAACAGCCGTTGTTTTAAAATAACAGCAAATATTTGCCATTAAATGGCGGCCATCCACTCAATTTCACCATTGTGTGAACAGATCCTTTCTGTGTTTTTAATCCACTCCTGGTTTTGGTTGCAATATGAGGACCACAATACTGACTGAAATATACATAGTGTGAACCCAGCTTATACTGTATGTCTGTGCCAGAAATGGACTTTTCCTGCTGCTCCATTGGCCAGTGTAAACTTTTTCTTTAGCTGTATCTTCTCCCCGTATTGGGCGCCACCAGGAAACTGCAGCTCCCAGCACTCCAGGCTGCCTACGCCACATTCTGGTAACTGCCCTCTCCACACAGCGCATCTCCTTGAGAGCAGTGACATCAGCGGGGAACCTGACTTTCTATTACAAGCCATAGCAAGCCAGGCCCATTTAGGAAACAGAGATCATGGGTTCCTGGGAGAGGAGGAGTGTGAGACGGAGTAGTATGGATGTGGCTGCATTTCCATCACTTCAGGGGGTGAGTGCCATATGGCTGCACGCAAATACTGCAGATATTACTACACCACATTACAATCCCATATAATTTGCAATGTTAGATTCAGCGCCCCACAATTTTATATATTTGGATAATTCCTTTAAATAAAAACTACCAGGTCTGTGAGAGAGAGAATCCCTGCTGGTTGGTCAGTGATCAAATACCCATTTCATACAGTAAAATGCAAAATAGGGATTAACCTCTTAACGTCATATGATGTAAATGTATGACAATATGCCGTTAAGAGGGAGTAGCCTGGACCACGACTAATAATAGTCAATGCGAATTGATTGTTTGCGCCAGCTATTTAACCTTTTAAATGCCAGTCAGACTTGACAGGGGCATTTAAATGCTGTTAAAACACTATCCGTGGTGTTCCAGTAACTGTATAGATGACACCATTATGGGCGATCTGTAGATGACACTGTTATGGGGGGGTCTGTAGATAACATTGTAATGGGGTGGTCTGTAAATGACACTGTTATGGGGGATCTGTAGATGACACCATTATGGAGGATGTGTAGATGACACTGTTATAGGGGATCTGTAGATAACACTGTTATGAGGGATGTGTAGATTACACTGTTATGGGGGATCTGTATATGTGTAAATGACACTGTAATGGGGGATCTGTAGATGACACTGTTATTGGGGATCTGTAGAAGACACTTATGGGGATGTGTAGATGACACTGTTATGGGGGATGTGTAGATGACACTGTTATGGGGGGATATGTAGATGACACTGTTATGGGGGGGTCTGTAGATGACACTGTTATGGGGGGGTCTGTAGATGGCATTGTAATCAGGGGTCTGTAGATGAAACTGTTACGGGTTGTGGGGATGATCTGTTACATGAGACTCTTACTTCGTTGATTCAGGCCCCATCCCCTGGTCCCCTGGTTGCTCCCATCCTCAGGGCGATCACTTGTATAATTTCTTCTATCCAGGAATCTGCGGCTTGAAACCTCAGATCACCAGATCAGTTTTGTTCCATTTAACATAGTTGCCTAAGTTACTATGGAAACAGTGTACTTGTTACATAGTCGTCATGGTAACTAACGCCACCATGTAATATCCTTTCGTAAAGCATAACTCTTTTAAACGCATAAAGTTACATTCTTTACCCAGAATGACACTGACAATTTAAGATCCCATGATGCATCAAATCCAATACCTGTTACTAGGCAAAGCTTACTTAAAGCATAATTGTGTACCTGTGTCTTTAAACTTATTTCGGGTCCAGCTTTGTTGGTATGTGGGCCTTGAGCCTAGTCCGTCTAGCAGTGTACCTGTGTCCGCCAAGCCCTATGTCCTCACCCATGAACACCCATAGATACACAGTTTATTAACAGATTACAGTTGATAGGTGCCAGGCTTAAATGGTCACGCACCTTCCCTCTATGTGATCGCCTGTGTGATTAATGACATATTTGTGAATCACATTAATATCCCAACATAATTTCTTACCCCAGATGCAGCTGAAAAGTCTTGACCACTAGGTGTCTCCCATCTCTGCAATCTGATGTTTACTTCTTGTTGTCAGAAAAAATGTGTCTTTAGTAACAGAGCAGGACAGATTAAAGGAAATGGGTGGGGCAAACTTGGGCTAAGCACTTGCAAGCTGAGTCAGTCTGCCAGCTGATGGTGACCCACACTGTTCCTCAAAGGTAAATCAAGGCTTTCCACTTATCTCTCTCCACCCATAAAACTGAGGGCAGCTGTCCCTTGTGAAAATACTAGTGTATGTCCACAGTTCTGCAGTGTAATCTCCACTACCCACCTTCCTTTAGTTTCTCATCGGCTCAGTGCTTAGATTAACTTGTTGCTGTGCTGGTGTTTCTTTTTTTTCTGCTCACACAGCACCTTGCAACCCCAGTGCATCAGTAATCCAATCTCTCCCCACATTTAAACTTCCACTGCACTTTCTCCAGCACTGTGTCATTGCATAGCAGAGAGGAGTATGTGCTGTGATTGGACACAGAAATAAGGGAGGAAGTACCTGTGCGTGTTGTACTGGCAAGCAGCTCAGATCTGGTTCTGATTCCTGAAAGAAATAGGGGGGCTGTTAGGGCCTCAATGACAGAAGTGACATTACTAACATCAGCCATCACCTTAAAGGGTTAATCTAAGAATATTAGGTAGATTTGTAAATGTCTTTTAAAAAACAGGTAGACTTTAACATGAAGTCTTTCCCAGGGCAAACAACCTTAAGATCACATAAAAGGATAGAAACTTTGCTATGGAAAACTGACATTTTCGAGTTGTGTGAAAGTTGTAACAATATTCTCCGTATGACCCATAGTGTGAATCCAGTTATTAAGTGATGTAAACATCTTGTGTTTAGTAAACTGCTGGAGGTTACATCATTCCCTCTTCTTCCTCCTCGGTGACTTGCCCCCCACGGAAGGTATCTTTCCATGGAATCATCTCCCCGCGGTGGCAGCAGCACAAGGAAACACCTTGGTTCTCAAGAGATGGGATTATGCCTGTAGCCTCATCTTATTACAGGAATCACCCAGAGCTAAGATTATTACTCATCATCATCCACCGTCGTGCATCTTCATGAAGTGATGGAACAACCCAGCCTCATGAGCATGGGGGCATCATGGAATTTATTCTTCAGCTTACAAAAAATCTTTGCTTTGTTAAAAATCCATTTACTGTCATGGAAAGTCTTATTGATGTTTCTTGGGCCAGTGCTAGATTTACAGATACTGTCCTTATTAGGGGCACAGTCACACAAAGGTTCTGCTGTGCCACCTATTACTAATGTTAGGCCATACCATTTGGAGACCAAAGGTAACCCTGAAGGAGCTGTAGAGTTTCCAAGCAGATACTGATTCTGTCCATAACACCACAATAACCTGTACACTTCACAGAGCAGAGACTGGAGGATCTGTCCATACCACCACAATAACCTGTACACTCCATAGAGCAGAGACTGGAGGATCTATCCATACCATCTCAATAACCGTACACTCCATAGAGGAGAGACTGGAGGATCTGTCCATACCACCACTATAACCTGTACTCTCCATAGAGCAGAGACTGGAGGATCTGTCCATACCATCACAATAACCGTACACCCCATAGAGCAGAGACTGGAGTATCTGTCCATACCATCACAATAACCTGTACACACCATAGAGCAGAGACTGGAGGATCTGTCCATACCGTCACAATAACCCATACACTCCATAGAGCAGAGACTGGAGGATCTGTCCATACCACCACAATAACCGTACATGCCATAGAGCAGAGACTGGAGTATCTGTCCATACCATCACAATAACCTGTACACTCCATAGAGCAGAGACTGGAGGATCTGTCCATACCATCACAATAACCGTACACCCCATAGAGCAGAGACTGGAGTATCTGTCCATACCATCACAATAACCTGTACACTCCATAGAGCAGAGACTGGAGGATCTATCCATACCATCTCAATAACCGTACACTCCATAGAGCAGAGACTGGAGGATCTATCCATACCATCTCAATAACCGTACACTCCATAGAGGAGAGACTGGAGGATCTGTCCATACCACCACTATAACCTGTACTCTCCATAGAGCAGAGACTGGAGGATCTGTCCATACCACCACAATAACCTGTACACTCCATAGAGCAGAGACTGGAGTATCTGTCCATACCATCACAATAACCTGTACACTCCATAGAGCAGAGACTGGAGGATCTATCCATACCATCTCAATAACCGTACACTCCATAGAGCAGAGACTGGAGGATCTATCCATACCATCTCAATAACCGTACACTCCATAGAGGAGAGACTGGAGGATCTGTCCATACCACCACTATAACCTGTACTCTCCATAGAGCAGAGACTGGAGGATCTGTCCATACCACCACAATAACCTGTACACTCCATAGAGCAGAGACTGGAGGATCTGTCCATACTTCCACAATAATCGTACACACCATAGAGCAGACACTGGAGGATCCATCCATACCACCACAATATCCGTACACTTCATAGAGCAGAGACTGGAGGATCTGTCCATACCACCACAATAACCGTACATGCCATAGAGGAGAGACAGGAGGATCTGTCCATACTACCACAATAAGGGTACACTCCATAGAGCAGAGACTAAAGGATCTGTCTATGCCACCGAAATATCCCCTACACCCCATAGAGCTGGACTTCATGGAAGAATGGACAGAAAAAAAGCTTTTACTTACACCTAAGAATAAGAAGTCTCATTTTGAGTTTGCTAAAAGGCCCATGGGAGACCCCTAAATGTATGGAGGGAGGGGTTCTGGTCACATGAGACCAGATCTGTACTTTTTGCAGATATAACAGACGGTTCTTCTGTAAAAATTAGGTGATTCCGTGCTGCAATTATGGCATATATTAGGACATGTCCTATGCGGATGGTGGATACCTAAAACTATGGATAGTGTGAATCACCCAAATTTGTCCATAATTAAAGATCCGCAGTAAATTTACAGAAGGTGTGAATGAGGCCTTAGGCTGCATTCACACTACGTATATTTCAGTCAGTATTGCAACCAAAACCAGGAGTGGATTAAAAACACAGAAAGGATCTGTTCACACAATGGTGAAATTGAGTGGATGGCCGCCATATAACAGTAAATAACTGCCATTATTACAATATAACAGCCGTTGTTCTAAAATAACAGCAAATATTTGCCATTAAATGGCGGCTATCCACTCAATTTCAACATTGTGTGAACAGATCCTTTCTGTGTTTTTAATCCACTCCTGGTTTTGGTTGCAATACTGACTGAAATATACTGACTGAAATATACATATACTGACTGAAATATACGTAGTGTGAACGCAGCCTCAGGGTGTAGTTTTCCCTTGTGCTTCTTGTTGCCCTGTACAATGCACTTCATAGGTGTGAGGAGAGAAGGGACAGCTGCTCTCACTGTGCTTCTCTCCTCTTTTATCTCTCAGTAATGGTTCCTCACAGAATAATTTGATCCTAGTAAGCAAAACTTCTCTGGTGGGAATCTGTCCTGTCCGCATTTCCTCTGATTTGCATTAAGGTCACATGTTTGTTCTGTGGCTGTTTCCTATCTGTATCTCATTTGGGATTTGCCAATACAGTATCTTTTCCACCAGTCACATCCAAATATATATATATATAATAAACGTGTCATGCTTACCTCTCTGTGCTCCCCCTGTGTTTTAATGTGGCCTCTCCGGTGTCCCCCAATGACTGCAGCTCTGCTAAAAAAGGTAAGCATGACACATTTTACGTTTACCAAGAGGGCAGCAATATTTAAAAACTTTTTAGACATCAGATAAATCCTTTAACATAGAGCAGTTGATGTTAAAGGGAATCTGTCAGGTCCATACCAGGTACAGAGCTTCAAACACAGGCAGATAGGTGGTAGTGATGCTGATGGCCATTTGCAAAGTTATAAAATTGTGTTTTTCCTTGGAAGCTGAAGTGCCACACCTGTCTGAAGCTCTACTTGGTAAAGACCAGACAGATTCCCTTTAAGGCTATGATCCGGCTGGATCACAGAACGGCCGGTGTTTCTGAAGATCATCAGTACCGGACCGATGATGTTCATTTCTGCTGAATTGGGATGTGGGCGCATCAGTGTGTGCCCGCATCCCAAATTAACCCGGAGCTTTATGCACCATTGTGTGACTTGTCAGGCTTGTGCGGCCGCTATTCAATGATTACAAGAATATGACTACTTTAATACTGCCTCCTATGTACAAGAATATAACTACTATAATACTGCCTCCTATATACAAGAATATAACTACTATAATACTGCTCCTATATACAGTACAAGAATATAACTACTATAATACTGCTCCTATATACAAGAATATAACTACTATAATCCAGAAAAGGAGACAAAGAAGCTTGCACTCACCAAAAACCGCTGCGGTATAAGTCAGTTTTATTTCGTCTAGATAGACAAGAGTGGGGAGGGGAAGTGAAAGCAGGGCGTCCAGTGGCTACAGCCGTTTAACGTGACTAATCACGCCTCTTCTGGCCTGGTCACGTGAAACGGCTGTAGCCACTGGACGCCCCTACTTTCACTTCCCCTCCCCACTCTTGTCTATCTAGACGAAATAAAACGGACTTATACCACAGCGGTTTTTGGTGAGTGCAAGCTTCTTTGTCTCCTTTTCTGTATTATAGTAGTTATATTCTTGTATATAGGAGCAGTATTTATATAGGAGCACTTTGTCTCCTTTTCTGGATTACCCGTATACTTTGTTATAGCTTTGCACCCCTATGCTGCACACCGTAAGCCGACTATCCTCACCCTACATATCCTAGCTCGTGGGTACACATGACATGACATTGGACTTTGGTGCTAACTCAGATCTTCCTCCCCAGTTGAATAACTACTATAATACTGCTCCTATATACAAGAATATAACTACTATAATACTGCTCCTATATACAAGAATATAACTACTATAATACTGCTCCTATATACAAGAATATAACTACTATAATACTGCTCCTATATACAAGAATATAACTACTATAATACTGATCCTATGTACAAGAATATAAGTACTATTATACTGCTCCTATATACAAGAATATAACTACTTTAATACTGCTCCTATATACAAGAATATCTACTATAATCCGACAAGGAGAGAGAGGAGCGGCTGCACATCAAACCTATGGCTGATACTAATGCTGCTAAGCCTAATTTAAAAATACCAACTTCAGGATGTTGGAATATGAATTGATCAAGCCATATCCCCCCGTGTACCAACATGCAGGTCTCCTGGTTCACACGGGTCCCTACGCTAACTCAAACCTTGTCGGTCAGTGACCGCCACCCCCGCAAAGCGTGCACATGCAGGGAAGGGAGGCCATGGAATGGCCCTGCAACCCCCATGTCACAGGACCAAACCCAAAGTGCCCCTCCAAAAGTCCCAGCCAGCACCACCAGCGGGGAAGGCTGCCCCCAAACAACACAAGTATGGATATGGTATTACACTCACCAAAACTGCTGAAGACAGAATGGGAAAAACATGGAGGTACTGTCATGTGAGCACAGGTATATGCTCTGCTTACTTAGGTCACATGGGTCTTATAAAGGGGAGTGCCAGCTGCCCAGAAAGGGGAAAGAAATGCAGAATCCGACACGGAGAGAGAGGAGCGGCTGCACATCAAACCTATGGCTGATACTAATGCTGCTAAGCCTATTTTAAAAATACCAACTTCAGGATGTTTGAATATGAATTAATCAAGCTATATCGCCCCGTGTACCAACGTGCAGGTCTCCTGGTTCACACCGGTCCCTACGCTAACTCCACACCGTGTCGGTCAGTGACCGCTACCCCCGCAAAGCGTGCACATGCAGGGAAGGGAGGCCATGGAATGGCCCTGCAACCCCCATGTCACAGGACCAAACCCAAAGTGCCCCCCCAAAAGTCTCAGCCAGCACCATCGGCGGAGAAGGCTGCCCCCAAACAACACAAGTATGGATATGGTATTACACTCACAAAACTGCTGCAGACAGAATGGGAAAAACATGGAGGTACTGTCATGTGAGCACAGGTATATGCTCTGCTGACTTAGGTCACATGGGTCTTTTAAAGGGGAGTGCCAGCTGCCCAGAAAGGGGAGAGAAATGCAAAATCCCTTCCCTGACTGTGCACGCCTGCGGGGGTGGTGGTCACTGAACGGCCACTGAGCTGCAGTCAATTTCTTTCTCTCCTTGGCCCAGGTAAGACGCTTCTGGCTTGACACATGGAACACAACCCTTGTAGCCCATGTCCTGGATAGGTCTGTGTGTTGCGGCTCTTGAAGCACTAACTCCAGCAGCAGTCCATCCCTTGTGAATCTCCCCCAAATTTTTAAAATGGCCTTTTCTTAAAAATCCTATCAAGGCTGCGGTTTACTGGTTGCTTGTGCACCTTTTTCTACCATACTTTTTCCAACTTTCCATTTATATACATTGATCCAGCACTCTGTGAACAGCCAGCTTCTTTAGCAATGACCTTTTGGGTCTTTTACCCTCTTTGTTGATTGTGTCAACAACATTCGCAGATGTATTGGGAGCTCCGATACTGCTTAAAAGTTTGCACTAGTGTACCGACATAGCCACACGGCTGTGTCAGTATGCTAGCATTAACTTTCAAACAGTATCAGAGCTCCTGGCATCATAATTAGTCATGATGCTGGGAGCTCCAAGATCCACTTCTCAGAACATTGTTCGTGCATGGACATGTTTCTGCGGACAATTGCTATAGCCTTAAGGGACCTTTTTAAACACTTAGGAAGCCTTTGCAGATGTTTGGGGTTAATTATTCTAATTTTCTGGGAATGATTGATTTTTGGTTGTTCCTACGCTGTAGACCATAATCATCAACATTAACAGAACTAAATACAATAAAAAGTTCACTCTGTTTGTAATGACTCTTGACTTTGGGTATTGCTGATGTCTCTACAGCTACCACTCTCCCCTTTAAATAAGCCAACCTTCCCCATCCTTTCCCAGTTAACTCCCACATGCTATTCCAAGATACCACGACTCCGATTGACAGTGGAATAATGGCCACAACAGCCTTTTAACAGTGCTTAACAGTATATCATTACAACAGCATATAACAGTAATCACCATTGAACATACAGGGATGTCTGGAGCTCACCGTCTCGAGGGGCTGACAAATAACATCAGACGGCTCTGCCAATCACTCCCCTGTTCCCTGGGACCTATCCCGTTGGAAACAACACATTATTCTTCCTTCATATCCACCAATAAACGAGGGGGGGATAGCAAGCCTCTAATTGGCCCCCTGTTACCAAAATGACTTTTGGAGTGCCCTGCTAGACTTCTCTACCACAGCCTGTCATGACAAAGTAGTACAGCAAGCTCTGACCCTCACCACTATTTTGTCAACTGAGTGAACATGGGTGGGCTGAAACAGGTCCGGTGGGAAATTGAAGATCCACCTCCGACTCTACCTTATAGGCTCCTGCGATGCCCTGGCCCCTGGGGGCCACTTCCGCAGTGCTGGTGTTATGAGCGGGCAATGACCGGGGCAGCTGCAGGGGTTATACTTGTCACGGTATAGGCCTGAGGGCAGCACAGCTGTAGGGCCGGTCTGTGGAATCTGCGGGTGATGACGGGCATGCGATTCTTCGCTGCACCTAGTCAGGGCACCAATTAGTGGACACCAATGCCAGGGTTCAGTAACAGCGGTTTTATTATAGATGAGGTAACTAGTAGCAACAGTTCTGTCCGGATGCAACCGGGTATATAGCAGCTTTGACAAATAAAGCAGGAGTGGTGCTGCATAGGCTGTGAGAATACGTGCCGGATGATGGGAGTAGGAGTATGAGAGAAATAGCATTGCTGGGTGGATTAGCTTGAGAATAATACTTGCTGTGTCTCCTTGTAGCGATGAGGAGAGATAACGGAATGACACCCAGATGAGAGAGAAGACTCCGGACACTTGAGCAGGCAGATACAGCCGAAGACTTGAATACTGCAGAGCACCTGATCCACACTTCTAGTGGTGAAGTGGGAGCTGCAGAGAAGAAGCCCAACTCCTCTGAGGCAGGAGAGGGACGACACACATCCTCCGTGCTTGGAAGCAGGGGGAAGACTCACTTGTCAGCAGGAAGTGGGAGGTCACATGGTTGCTCCTGGCCAGAGCTAGTCGGCCATTGGAGGAACCATGGTTACAGGTCACGTGATCAACAGCCTTGCATACCACTGTACACTGTAATAATACACAGGAATACATGAGAATACACATGAGAATGCACAATACCAGAGAATACTAGGGGAAAACCAGCAGCAGTTGCAGTGCAAACACTTACCAGAACAGGCATTGACACAGCAAGAGAAATGGCCATAATAGGAGTAGTAGTCTGCATGTTCTGGGACACTGCATACCTCCCTAGCAAATTTGAGCCGACCTCGGCGAATCTAGAAGGCAGCAAACATGAATAGACTGGACAATCAAACAACAGGAATGAATGATGAGAGTGTGATGAGGTGTGTGTTTCCCACGCCCAAGGCACAGGTGAGAAGAGAGAGAGAATGAGAAACCCTAGTGGCAGGACTTCACCTAGGGGTGCCTAACGTACTCTGGCGACCAGGTAGCTAGTGCGTGAACCATCTGACGTGTAAGCCAGGACAACTTAACTGCTGGCGGGGGACCCTCAATATTCCAGCCAGTTAGACAGTAGGTTTTCTGTTAAATGCGTTACCCTACTGGAAAAGAGAACTGTGAAGACCTGTGTACTACCTTGGCGTGTCTGAGTAGTGTCTTGGATACCTGGAAGAGAAAAGAACAAAATAATAAAAGCAAACATACATGGGGAGCTCCCTTTCATACCACTCAATCACACACACAAGCACTCCACAGGCCAAACACACGAAAAGGTATCCAAGGTGCGATATGTATGGACCAGTGTGAATATTAGGTAAGACTATGTGTGATAACTACTGTGTTGGAACAAGACAGAAGCGAACAAATACTGGAAACACAAGGAAGGGAAACACAAAAGACAACAAATACTGCGAGGTCTTGAGGAGAACTGGTTCACATGAATCTGAATGAAAATCTGAGAGAAATCTGAATGAAAATCTGAGAAAAATCTGAATGAAAATCTGAGAAAAAATCTGAATACAAACTGGCTCAACTAAATCTTTCCAGCTATAGATACGATAATAATACACAATACTGAGACTGGATGAGAAAATACACTCCTACATAAACTGGACTTTCTCTGAGGTATATGTAACCTGACTTCTCTTACTCAGAGGAGGAGCTATCTGACTTAGACACTGGAAAATATACTGTTTTACAAAAGAGGCGCTCTACTCTGAGGCAATCTATGTAACCTTGTGCTTACTCAGAGGAGGAAATACAAAGACTTCGATAATACTGGAATGCAATGGTAGGAAAAGTGCAATAATGAAATAAATGCAATAATACCCTGTGTGGAACACACAATCACAGGAAAGTGCATTAGGAAGGAATGGATTAAGTGTCTCTGTTAGGTAGAGTCTCTTTTAGGCAATTAGACATCGTCCATGTAAAAGGCTCTGGGACAGGCACTAAAGAACCTTTTGTTATTGTAAGTGTCCATCAGCTCATGGCTGGTTAGTACAGGGAACTTGGTCAGGAGGACCAGGCACGAACCTTGAACGTTGCAGGAACTGGAACAAAACAGTTAGACAACAGAAACAGTTTAAGGGCTCTGGTCTCTGTAGCGAAGTGGAGGAATTCCTCTGGTAGAGCGCTCAGACCGTCTCAGCGGAGGATCCTCTTCAACAGTGATTGGTGCAGGTACCGGTGGAAGATCACCCCCAGTGTCTGGTTGTAAAGATGGAGTCGTTGGAGGCACAATTGGAAGTGGAGAAACCGCTGAAACGGGTACAGGGAACGCTGGATAGCCTACGGCCATGAGGAACGGTTCAACTTGGAACATTTCTTCCAGAGAGAGAGGTTTAGCTGGAGCTGCTGGGGGAGCCGGAGGCGTGGATGCAGGTACCGGACACGGTGCTGTAAGGCCCTGTAGGTCCTCCTTAGTGCAACGTTTTATCCTATTCCGATGCACCGTCTGTGGGGCTAGCCCAGGCTTTTTGACTTCATACACATCAGTCTCTGGGTAAGGGATAGAGGAGATGACATAGGGCTCAGGCTCCCAAAGGCTTTCAAGTTTGTGAGAGCGATGATATTTCTTTAGCCAAACTTTATCCCCCACTTGTAGTGGTGTGGCATTCGCCCTTAGGTTGTAGGCATCCTCTTGGCGCTGCTGAGCCTCCCCCATCCTCCGGTCAACAATTTCCCGGGCATCCTGGATTCTCCTCTGATGTTCCCGAACCCAGTCCGTTTCAGGTAGGGGGTTGAAGGTGTCAGGAGCTTGGACTCCAAGAGCACGGTCCTGAGGAAGTTGGCCTTGGCGGCCGAACATCAGGTAGAACGGGGAGTAGCCAGTGGAACAATGAGTGGTATTGTTATAGATCTCCACTAGTTCATCCAACAAGTGGGGCCACTCTACTCTCTTGGTCACTGAAGCCGTTCGGAGCATGTTGATAAAGACCTGGTTAACTTTTTCACACAGACCATTCCCTTGAGGGTGATAGGCCGTGGTGCGGAGCTTCTTACATTCATGGTAGGCACACAGCTCCTGGAAAAGTTGCGACTCGAAGGCCGGACCCCGGTCCGTCAGCAGAGACTCTGGGCACCCATAGTGCTTTACATACTCCTTGTAAAAAGTAAGAGCAGTGGTCTTGGCGGTCAAGTCCCTGACAGGTACCACGACTACCCACTTGGAGTAGTGGTCAACCATGGTGAGGGCGTAGGTATACCCGCATCTTGTAGGGGCTAGCTTCACATGGTCCAGGGCGACTAGCTGATTCGGCCGGTGGGAGGTGATTGGATGCAAAGGGGCCCTGACTTCTCTTCCCCCAGCTTTGGAGATATTACAGGCAGGGCACTCAGCACACCAGTTCTCGATGTCAGCCCTCATCCCGATCCAGTAGAACCGCTGTCGGATAGTGGCCTACGTCTTGTGTACCCCGAAATGACCGGACCGGTCATGGTAGGCATCTAGCACCATCTTAGCGTCTCGTCGGGGAATGAGGATCTGGTGGCACCTCTCCCCAGAGACCGGATCAAGAGAGTTCCGCAGGATCAGTCCCTTCTGTAAGAAGAGCCTCTTTCTTTGCCTCCAGAGTCGCCTTAGCTCGACATCAGGATAGGGCCTCTTTATCCGCATGGGGACCCGACCAGTAGAGAGGTAGTCATAGATCTCCCCCAGGACACGGGACTCTTCCTGGATGGTCTGCCACCTGGCCAAGTCTTGCGGGGCCCTAGGTGGAGGCGAAGGCGTTTCAGGCCCGGCTACATCAATAGCACTCTGGGTAGCGAACCTTTGATAGAAGGGAGGCATTTCTACGTCTTCCCAATCGCTGTCCTCTGGGGCCTCTTCGCCCTTGGATAGTCGGGACAGAAGGTCTGCATTGACATTAGCCTTGCCACTGCGGTACTTAATTTCAAACTGGAAATTGGCCAGTCGAGAAGCCCACCGCTGCTCCAGGGCGCCCAGCCGAGCAGTGTTGAGATGCGCCAACGGGTTGTTATCCGTATAGATGGTAACAGGGGTGGCAGCCAGGTAGTCCTTGAACTTTTCAGTGACGGCCCACACTAGGGCTAGTAACTCCAACTTGAAGGAGCTATAATTGTTATCGTTCTTTTCAGCACCCCGAAGACTCCGGCTGGCATAAGCTACGACTCTCTCTTGGCCATCTTGAACCTGGGACAGCACAGCTCCCAGGCCTTGGAAGCTGGCGTCTGTGTAAAGCCGGAAAGGAAGGTTATAGTCCGGGTAGGCCAGGATAGGAGGAGTGGTCAACAGGCGTTTCAGGGTTTGAAAAGCAACCTCCTGCCGTTCGGACCACTCGACGGGGAGTCGTCGGTTGTAGCTTTCTCGAGGGCAACCCCGGAGTAACTCATTGAGGGGCTCGGCCACTTGGGCAAAGTGGGGCATGAAGCGGCGGTAATAGCCGGCAAATCCCAGAAAGCTTCTCACCTCCTTGACGGTCTTAGGGGTATCCCAGTGTTCCACAGCCGAGATCTTCTCTGGATCGGGTCGTATCCCCTCAGCACTCACAACGTGCCCCAGATAGTTCACTTGGGGTTTGAGAAGGTGGCACTTGGAAGGCTTGATTTTCAGGCCGTGATCGATTAGGACCTGGAACACTTCAGCCAGATGATGGACGTGATCTTCGTAGGTACGTGAATAGACAATCACATCATCTAGGTAGAGCAGGACACTCTGAAAGTTGAGATGGCCGAGACACCTTTCCATCAACCGCTGGAAGGTAGCGGGGGCGTTGCACAGACCGAAGGGCATGCTGGTGAATTCGAATAGTCCCATGGGGGTGGTGAAGGCCGTCTTCTCACGGTCTTCGGGTGCCATGGGCACCTGCCAGTACCCACTGGTGAGGTCCAAGGTGGAGAAGTAGGCGGCTGACCCCAAAGCAGCAATAGACTCTTCGATCCGGGGCAAAGGATAGGCATCCTTGTGGGTGATTGTGTTTATCTTCCTATAGTCCACGCAGAACCGGATGTTACCGTCTTTCTTCCTCACGAGGACAATAGGGGCAGCCCACGGACTCTGACTCTCTTGGATAACGTTAGAGTCTTTCATCTCCTTGAGCAGTTTCTTGACCTGCTGATAGCTGGCAGGAGGGATTGGCCGATGTTTCTCTTTGATAGGCAGATGGTCCCCAGTGTTGATCCGATGCTGGACCAGGTTGGTCTTCCCGAAATCGAGGGAGTGTTTGCTGAAGGCCTCGTGATACCTTTTGGCCACCTTGAGGATGCCGTGGAGGTATTCAAGTGGGGTATTGGCATCGCCAATATGGAGTTCATCCCACCAAGGGGTGAGAGCCCTGTTTGAGTCCCTTTGAGTGCCACGGATGGAACTCTGATAGGCGATGGTCTCCTCACAGATGATGTCCTCAGGATCGAGTTGGTATAACATGGCCACGGTGGTGAACTTGGGTAGGTCAGCTGAGGAGTCTCCAAGGTTCACCAGACGGACAGGGACCTGACCATTGGAGACGGTCACCAGGCTCCTAGCGGCCCTGACAAGAGGTTGCCCCTCAATTTCAATAGCATCCAGAAGGGCCACATAATCAGCATTGTTGAGGCCTGGACGGACCCTGCACCAGATGAGGAACTCACTGTTAGCTGGGATGGTGATCAGACGAGCATCTCTAGTGCGGACACGGCAGATTTCTCCTCGAGGATTGGCAAATTTCCGCTGAGCGGCGAGCACCTTTATGGTCTTCTGAACGGCTTGCCTGTACTGAGGAGACATAGCACAAGACATAGAGGCATTCAAGGCATCCAACACTTCAGTGAATACATGGCGGATAATATTCATGCCTAATACCACGGTCCCACTATCTCCCTGAGCCTCAGTAACAATGATACCCTGACGCGCTAGCTCCCGCTTCCCTATGCAGACAGTGGGTTCCCAGTAACCTAGTTGCACAATAGGACGACCATTACTAGCAATAAGTTTCAGACGGTATTTCTCAACTGGACCTAGGGTTCTCAGATCCCAATGTTCTTCAAACACATGCCTCGGGATAGTGGTAACCTGGGAACCTGTATCTACCAGAGCCTCCAGGGGGACTCCGTCCACCCAGAGAGTCACATGCGGGCATTGTGAGAGGAACCTTGAGAACCACTGTGCTTCCTGCGGGCCTGGATCTCGACCTCCTGAGTGTTGGCCCTCGGACCCAGGGGTAGCCCGTTTAACTGATAGCACTGAGAGCGGTAGTGTCCATGTCGCCTACAGTGGCGGCAATAGGGGCGCTCAGGGGATCTAAGTCTCGGTGGAGGAGGCCGATCGGGAACTGAATACTCAGGGCAGGGGTCCTGTGGTGGTGGAGGTGTTGGATAGGCCCCTTGTAGCCCCCTTAGGGCTTGGCAGAGAGAGTCAACCACTTGCGTAAGGAGAGCAGGGATCGCTGGTGAATTAGCCGGGATAGACTGTTGGGCAGCTTGTATAGCGGAAACTGGTGGAACCATAGTGGGCACTGGAGGTGGGGGTATAGGTCCCACCGGATCCGGGCAATCCGAATCTGGAGTACAGCCGGCACAGGGATTGTCAATGCCAACCACCCTCAGAGCCAGAGTCTTGAAGTCCAGGAAAGGCATTGTAGGGTTTTGGGCAGCTAGCATACGCAGTTGGCTCTGGATGAGTCTAGAGTCCACCCCCTCTATGAAGCGGTCAGTGATCATACTCTCCACAGCTGAGGGGTCTATGGTATCAACCTGTCTCAGGGCCCGGTAGGCAGATTGGAGTGCTAGTGCATAGTCTCTGAGGGTCTCACCTGGCCTTTGTCGTCGGTCATAAAACTTAAGGCGGACCTCCGTGGGTGACTGTACCTCAAATTCTTTACTCAGCCGGGTCAGGATCTGTTGTACATTAGCTTTCTCCGTAGCTGGCCATGACCGCACCTCCTCGGCAGCGGGACCCTCAAGTTGTCCTAGCAGCAACTGCACCTGCTGAGTGGGAGAGAGTGAGACAAGTTCAAGGGTGCGGGAAATTTTTTCCTTGAAATCAGCCAACGTGTGGGGTTCTCCTTTATAACTGGGAAGATTGTTGGGCCCAATGAAGAATGGGACCGCTGCGGTAGCCATAGCAACGGGAGCCGCGGGAAGCCTTCTTCGGGCCGTCGGCGAACTGCCGGACCCGTCAGAGTCACTGTGATGGCCGGTGGACATGACGAGGGGTTCTGGTGTAAGGCGCCTGGAAGAAAGTAGGAGCGAGGAGAGCTTGCGGGAACAGCAGGCACCGATAGGCAGGGTGTCCGGGACCGGAGAGGAATAGGGCGGAAGTCAGCATCAACACTTCCGGCGGTCCGGGCACAATCTCCTTCCCTCCTGCAACAGAGGCTTGGATACTGCAGGGCCGGGGCGGAGCGCGCGCGCGCGTGAAGACAGTGCGTCACCGGCTGACTTGACCCCTTAGCAGGCCGCAGCGCGGCAATAGCAAAGCCTCTGGGGGGATTAGCAGTACAGTTCTGGGGACACTGACAGTTGGCACAACACAGTCTGTATCCTGTTCGTGACGCCAAAAATGCGATGCCCTGGCCCCTGGGGGCCACTTCCGCAGTGCTGGTGTTATGAGCGGCAATGACCGGGGCAGCTGCAGGGGTTATACTTGTCACGGTATAGGCCTGAGGGCAGCACAGCTGTAGGGCCGGTCTGTGGAATCTGCGGGTGATGACGGGCATGCGATTCTTCGCTGCACCTAGTCAGGGCACCAATTAGTGGACACCAATGCCAGGGTTCAGTAACAGCGGTTTTATTATAGATGAGGTAACTAGTAGCAACAGTTCTGTCCGGATGCAACCGGGTATATAGCAGCTTTGACAAATAAAGCAGGAGTGGTGCTGCATAGGCTGTGAGAATACGTGCCGGATGATGGGAGTAGGAGTATGAGAGAAATAGCATTGCTGGGTGGATTAGCTTGAGAATAATACTTGCTGTGTCTCCTTGTAGCGATGAGGAGAGATAACGGAATGACACCCAGATGAGAGAGAAGACTCCGGACACTTGAGCAGGCAGATACAGCCGAAGACTTGAATACTGCAGAGCACCTGATCCACACTTCTAGTGGTGAAGTGGGAGCTGCAGAGAAGAAGCCCAACTCCTCTGAGGCAGGAGAGGGACGACACACATCCTCCGTGCTTGGAAGCAGGGGGAAGACTCACTTGTCAGCAGGAAGTGGGAGGTCACATGGTTGCTCCTGGCCAGAGCTAGTCGGCCATTGGAGGAACCATGGTTACAGGTCACGTGATCAACAGCCTTGCATACCACTGTACACTGTAATAATACACAGGAATACATGAGAATACACATGAGAATGCACAATACCAGAGAATACTAGGGGAAAACCAGCAGCAGTTGCAGTGCAAACACTTAACAGAACAGGCATTGACACAGCAAGAGAAATGGCCATAATAGGAGTAGTAGTCTGCATGTTCTGGGACACTGCACTCCCCCAACCCCTTGTGAGTACTTTCCCCTTTCCTTCCCATTTTCCCACCCCCCTCCTGAGACCTGATCCCTCCCCTTATACTTAGCCCCTAACCGACAAAGGTATGAAAGAGATGTTATATGTATTTTCCCAACTATGTATAACTTTCTCTATTATTGTATGTTATGTGTGAAGCACAGCTGATGGTGTAATGGGTAACTGTTGTTTGTCACATGTTCTGTTTTGTCGTATTACATGTGCAGGTGCTTTCCCTCAGTTTCCCCACCTATTACACTTCTCCACTCTCCACAACCCCATCAGTCACAACCAGGGCCAGACTGGGACATAAAATCAGCCCTGGCACTTAGCCCGCAGCCCACATATAACATATTCTCGCCGGTATATTAAAGATAGCAGTGTACTAGACATTCTGTAGCGAATTCTTCTTCAATTGACCATGTTCCTCACTATTTAAATATGTGAACTCCCACCATCAAGGCATAAAAATAAAGATACAACATAATCTGCTGTGGATTTGATGTTGCATATTTATGCAGCACCAAATCCGCAACAGATTAGGTATGTACGTGCCCTTAAAGGGAATCTGTGAGTGGCAGGACCTTTAGTCCAGTGCAAACTTTTATAATCCTCCATTTCATTACCAGCGGAAGTGTCACCTCCTGCCCCGCCCCTTCCTGCTCTGACTGAGTGACACACATGGCAGTGCTGCGACTGTCACTGTAAAACTTAAGCTGGTAATGAAAAAAATGAATGTAAATGGAGCGATTATGGTGCAATTACAGCCACATACTCACAGAAAGCGTCTTCTCTTCTTCTCTTCATGAATTGCAACTGACATTTTTGCTGAAGTTGGTCGCTTTTTCTAGCTCGGCCATCATGAAGACTTCTCTGTCAATGACTCCTCTCTGCAGGATCTACCGGACAAACATTTTAGGCCCCTTGCTCCAGCATCATCCATATCTATATAAAAACTCCCCAAGAGTATTGCTTCACTCAGTAACCTTGCACCCTCTGTGCCCCCATATATGTAGTTAGGCCCAGTTTGTGCCTCCAAATAGTAGTCCCCCCTTTGTAACCTCATCATAAAGTATAGGCCTCTTTGTAACATTACCGTACAAAGGGTCCTTCTTTGTAACATCCCTTTATAAAAAAAAAAGTCCCCAACCTACTTTGTAATATCTTCATATATAATAGCCCCCCTTTTGTAACATTCCGAAATAGAATAGTCCCCCCCTTTGTAATATGCCCATATAGAATAGTTTCTTCTTTGTAATATCCTCATATATAATATTCCCCCCACACTTTGTAATATGCCGATATAGAATAGTCCTCCCCCTTTGCTATATGCCCATATGGAATATTCCCCCCTTTGTAATATGCCCATATAGAATAGCCCCACCCTTTGTTATATGTCCATATAGAATACCCCCCCCCTTTGTTATATGTCCATATAGAATAGTCCCCCTTTTGTTATATGTCCATATAGAATAGTCCCCCTTTTGTAATATGCCCATATAGAATAGTTCCCCCCCCCCATTTGTAAGATGCTCATATAGAATAGTTTCTTCTTTGTAATATCCTCATATATAATATTCCCCCCACACTTTGTAATATGCCGATATAGAATAGTCCTCCCCCTTTGTTATATGCCCATATAGAATATTCCCCCCTTTGTAATATGCCCATATAGAATAGCCCCACCCTTTCTTATATGTCCATATAGAATAGTCCTCCCTATTCTTATATGCCCATATAGAATAGCCCCCCCTTTGTTATACACTCACCGGCCACTTTATTAGGTACACCATGCTAGTAACGGGTGGTCTTCTGCTGCTGTAGCCCATCTGCCTCAAAGTTGGACGTACTGTGCGTTCAGATATGCTCTTCTGCCTACCTTGGTTGTAACGGTTGGCTATTTGAGTCACTGTTGCCTTTCTATCAGCTCAAACCAGTCTGCCCATTCTCCTCAGACCTCTGGCATCAACAAGGCATTTCCGCCCACAGAACTGCCGCTCACTGGATGTTTTTTCTTTTTCGGACCATTCTCTGTAAACCCTAGAGATGGTTGTGCGTGAAAATCCCAGTAGATCAGCAGTTTCTGAAATACTCAGACCAGCCCTTCTGGCACCAACAACCATGCCACGTTCAAAGGCACTCAAATCACCTTTCTTCCCCATACTGATGCTCGGTTTGAACTGCAGGAGATTGTCTTGTCTACATGCCTAAATGCACTGAGTTGCCGCCATGTGATTGGCTGATTAGAAATTAAGTGGTAACGTGCAGTTGGACAGGTGTACCTAATAAAGTGGCCTGTGAGTGTATGTCCATATAGAATAGTCCCCCTTTTGTTATATGTCCATATAGAATAGTCCTCCCCCTTTGTTATATGTCTATATAGAATAGCCCCCCCTTTGTTCTATGCCCATTAACCCTTTCAGGACCAAGGCAAATTTTATGAATATGACCTGTGTCACTTTATTCATCAATAACTTGGGAATGCTTTTACCAATCCTTCTGATTCCAAGATTCTTTTTTTGTGACATATTCTACTTTATGTTAGTGGTAAATTTGAGTTGATAGCTTTAGAATTTTTTTGTGAATAACTCCAAAATGTTGTTAAAAATGTAAAAAAAAAAAGCGCATTCTCTACATTTGAAAGTCTCTGCCAATAAGGAAAATAGTAATACTACATTCATTATTTATTAATTCATATCTATAACATGTCTACTTTATTTTAAAAGCATTTGGTGAACATGCTTTTACTTATTTGGGATGTTAGAGGTCGTAAATGTTTAGTAGGAATTTTCAAAATGTTCGCGAAAATTTCAAACTCAGAAATTCTTTAGGCACCAGTTCAGTTTTGGAGTATATTTTAGTGGCCTGTATAAAAAAAACCCCCACAATTCAACCCATTTTAAAATCTTCACTCTTTCAAGTATTTAAATTTACATTCATTTAGTTATTTAACCCTTTCTGCATTTCACAGGAATAACTGCAAAGTAAGAGTGAAAAGTTAAAATTTGCATTTTCTTTCCAAAGATTCCAATGTAATCCTATGTGTTTTTTACAAAACCAATTACCGTTACTGATCCACCAAAGCCAGCAATCGCCGATGCTGGACCCTTTGGGGGTCCAGTGGCAGTTACACTAAACTGTCAGCTATCAGCTGAAAGTTTAGTTGCAGCTTCCGGTCACTGTTTGTCTAAACAGTGAGCATCTGAAGCAGGTCAGTAAATTTACTGACTTTTGCTTGAAAAGGTTAAGAATAGCCCCCCCTTTCTTATATGTCCATATAGAATAGTCCCCCCTATTCTTATATGCCCATATAGAATAGCCCCCCCTTTGTTATATGCCCATATAGAATAGCCCCCCCTTTGTTATATGCCCATATAGAATATCCCCCTCTTTGTTATATGCCCATATAGAATACCCCCCCTTTGTTATATGCCCATATAGAATATCCCCCTCTTTGTTATATGCCCATATAGAATACCCCAACTTTGTTATATGCCCATATAGAATACCCCCCCTTTGTTATATGCACATATAGAATAGCCCCCCATCCATTGTAACATCCCCATAAAGATTCCATACTCCCCTTGTAATACCCTTATACACAATGTGCAGCACCAGTGTGGAGAAAGAAAAAAAGAAAAAGAAAACATATTCACCTTTCACATCCCCCGCAGCAGCGTCTCCTTCCTTTCCTGGCTCCCGGCGGCGTCCTCTGCTCTGCAGTCCTGCATCCTCTGCGGCGCATCCCAGAAGTGACGTCAGCCGGCAGGGGTGGGCTGTAACAGACGCGCTGCTCGTTCGTGCGGCACGTCTGCTACGCAAAGGGGGATTTTAAAGGGGCGGAACGGCCCCTTAGTGTTGGCAGAACAGCCGTGTGAATAGCGCGGCGGCCGTCCGCGCTGTTCACAACGGCTGCAGAGGGCAGCTGGTGCAAGTGTGCAGCGGAACCAGCAGCCCACAGATTGGTAATCTTGGCGGCCCAGCGGGCATTTGCCCGGTCCGCCAGATTACCAATCTGGGCCTGGTCATAACACAGTTTAGTTACCCCTATAAAAGGGAGGTTAGTTCCTGGTTGGAGGTCTTTTGTCTTCAGATCTTTGTTGGTGAGCTTATGAGAAAGAGACAGACTGAGAGAGTTCCTGCTGCAGTGAAGCCGGGCCTGGCCCAGGACCAGGACCCTTGTCGGGGCCACAGAGACTTAACAGATTCTTATGCAAGTAACCAGCTTTAGTATGCAGTGCTAAACCCTTGGTAAGGGTGGCCGTCCTCTGAGGAAACCTTGTCCACGCCTGGAATCCCTCTTCAGTAACCACCACTAGTTACTGACCTCAGTAGGACAAATAGCAGAAAATCTGGTGTATCTTACTGTCTGCGGACGTCTCTTCTGAGAAGTCTTAGAAAGTCTGCTACGCCCATCTTAGCACTGGACGGTGGCAAGGGCAGTAAGGCAGATACACACAGTCAGTGAGCCCCTGCTGTTCCCACCCACTGTCCCTGCCTACTTGCCATGGACAGCCCTAGGCGGCTGCATACAACCACGAAAGCAGTCCCTGCTCTGTAACAAGTGAAAAACACAAAACAAGAACAGACAAGCACACACAATAATTCAGGGTTAACAGTCTGGGTCAGCAATGGCGGCTAGCAAAGGTACAAAATAGTCAGGCAAAGGAAGAGTCAAAAGTCAAGCAGAAAAGTCAAGGCAGGCGGCAGATAGAGAAGTCAAAGAACAGCAAAAAGGTCAGGAGAACTACAAGTCACAGCAAGAATACGCTTAGCCTAGCAGGAACACTAATAGCCAGCACTGTCTGCTGGGCTTACACACTATTTATGGAGGATCAGGAACTCAGTCCAGCAGCTGAACTGGACCGGCTCCTGATCCTCTACACAGCTCACCTGCACAGCAGCAGGTTAACCCTCAAGCTGCCATGGTATAACAAGCAAGACGAACCGAGGAGCGCCAGCGTACAGTCCTGACAGCTCAGTTGTAAAGGCCTGAGGCTCATACTACCCAACCTGGCACTCCGTGAATTGGTTCGGGCAGAGGACGGTCAGATAGCACATTCATCTAAACGTACAAGTACGAGTACAAGGCATCACTCTTCAACTTATCCCTCTACTAAACACCATCCCGGCAGAGTCCACTACTATCTGGACAAGGCCCCCAAGACGCATCCCTACTCTCTTCTCTGTACAACTACTTCTAATTACCTAACACTTTTTCCACTATATTGTATTGCACTGAAGAGTTCAAGTAAACTGTTCATCTGGTTAAGTACTGGACTCTGTCCTATTTTTGTCACACCTGCACCTACACTTGGGCCATCCTCTCTGTTGACAAGTGCCCAAGTGACCCGACATCCACCTAGCAGCCACAGCACCGCATAGCTAGACCCGGCACATGGCAGTTTCACTTATTTAGATGCACTTGTATAGACACTTGGCAGATGATTGCCCAATAGACGCCCTAGGGGACATAAATTGTGTGATTATTACTCAGAAGTATAATGCTGGGTTTACACGGAACGATTATCATTCGAATTTTCGCTATAACTATCGCATTTCAGCGATAATCATTCCGTGTAAATCAAGCGATGAGCGAAAAATCGGTTATTTTGATCTTTGAACATGTTCTCAAATTGTCGTCCGTCGTTCGCTAAATATTCGCGTAAACAGTCTTTCAAAGATTCTCCCTATGTAAAAGATGGGCTTAAACGATCTTAAAAACGATCACAGTAACGATTTTTCTTACGAATCTTCTAACGATTTTTCTCCGATCGTTATAAAAAACAAATTGTTGCTTCAAAATCGTTAATCGTTCGATTGGGCGAATTATCGTTCCGTGTAAACCCAGCATAACACTTTATAAGGTGGTACAATTTTTGGACACTTGGGTATATGTGAAAGGTGGTAAGTTGTGCACTGACATTTACTTGAAACCAACCGACAGGAACAATTTATTACGCTTTGATAGCTTACACCCGAGAAGGATGGTGGAATCCCTACCTCGTAGCCAACTTCTCCGTGTTAAAAGGATTGTTGAGGATCCAAATACATTGGAGAGGAGACTGTATGAGATGGGTCAGAGATTCCAGAGTAGGGGTTATCCATCTAAACTGGTTAAGAGAAGCATAACTGATGTAAAACGGTTGAATCTGGAGGACACATTAAGTAGGAAAGATAGTCCACAAAGCAGGATACCTTTCATTTCAACCTACAATGCACTCAGCCCACAGATCTCTGGCATCATTAGAAAACACTGGGACATTATCACCAAATTTCATTCCAATGTAGTACTGTTTAAATCTCCTCCGTTGTTCTCTTACAGAAGAGCCCCTAGTATACGTGATAAAATAGTACATGCTGACAACTACCGCACAAAGACAGACCTCCCATCAGAGTTGAAACCTGGTAGTTTCCCTTGTTTGGGGTGTGACAATTGTTCACTGATGTTGAAAGGTGACACGTACATTCACCCAATTACACAGAGACCATATAGACTCAAATACCATCTGACTTGCAAATCGGACCACGTTATCTACATACTACAGTGCCCATGCCCACGGATTTATGTAGGGGAAACCACTACTGAATGTAGAATCAGGCTGAATAACCATAAGTCGTCAATTCGCACTGAGAAACTTGAATTACCTGTACCACGACACTTTAAAGAGTGTGGACACACGGTTAAACAATTAAAATTTTGTATCATTGACAGGATTGCCCCACCTAGACGAGGCGGGGACCGCCAGAGGTTGCTTAAACAAAGAGAAGCCTATTGGATAGCTAAGCTGAATTCATTACAACCTGTTGGTTTAAATATTGATTTTTCACTAAAGGCATTTATGTAGACCTTGCCCGAACCCTCCTTAATGTTCTGCCCTTTAAAGTGGTACAGGAATGTGATAGAAAATGAAATGAGAAGATAAGAGATTCTCTTTGAAAGAGATTTTTTTGTGTGTATATTTTTATAAAAAACTTTTTCTGTATATTCACTTATGACACATAGTGAGACCGATATTTATGATCTGGTATTTATTTTATGTTGTTTTTCCTTTTTTCTAGATTTGCTAATGGAGTTTGGCCAACGACTCACCATTATATAGTTTTTTACTATCCTTTTATTTAAGTGGGGACTTTGGAGTGCCGTGGCGACCGATATTCATTTCTATAGAGGACGACTATATACGTGGATATTCCCTTACAAGATGCGGATCATGTGGTTAATAATTCATAATTCTTTGTGGAAGACCTCTTAATATGGCGGAGCCGAGTGCCAGAGGATCAACCAGCCCGGGTTGGCTGAGAAGGACCCTGAGATAGAGTACCTTGGACCCCCGGGTAATTGTGATGATGCTGTCAGAAGTGAGTATGGGCTATCTTCCCATGTCAAAGATGGCGCAGAGACGGAGCACGGGACGCAGGCGCAAGAATCTTGGATACCACATAGGTGAGACGACTGATCTTGCGCAGCCCGGTTGTCTCGCCAACATCAAAGATGGCGGCGAGGGATGGTGTGCCGCTTGAACGCAAGCGCTACTTACTCTATGGACGCTTAAAGCTATGGACCGCCTATGACTATCCTGATTGGTCCGCTACACCTCATGACGCACTCAGACTGTGATTGGTCCATTGGACTCTATACCATTACGGTACATTATGATTTGTCTATCGGACGCCATGCCACTCCTACAATTCCCCCATTGGTGCGCTCCTTCACACATGCGCAGTCGACTTGTGTACAAACGAGCCAGCGACGGCGAAAGACAACGTGAGGGAGCAGCGGTTTGTTATTATGCTGGTGAGTCCGGCCCCCTCCACTAACAATGAAACCATTGCTTAAAAGTATGGACTATTTTATGAAGGATCGGAATATTGTATGGATGATCGGTCAATATCACTATATCCTGTATTATGTGCACATAACACATGGTTAAGGTCATCACTTTATATCACATTTTTATGTATTTTTTACTATTATGTATTATTGATTGATATGATGTCACTTTATTAGTGGGCTGTCCTACGGTGTGTTATATACCAGCCCCTTACTGCTCACTTCTGTGCTTGACAAAGATCTCATTGAGTAGATTGAAACGTTGCATACTGGGTGAATAAATCTAAACCACGTTTTGTTCACTATAATCTTGGAGTGCCGCCTCTTGCCTTCTTCTTTGAGTTACCTTCGGGACCTGGGTCTGGAACCGTGGGGCAGAGCACCCTATCTGAGCCTTGAGCCACACAGTGCCGTTTGGCAACTCTATTTATTTCTTTATAAGGTGCAGTATATACTGAACATTACTGGTTTTCAGCTGATCCACAGTGAGTACTGACATGTATGCAAAATAGCAGCGGGAGTGGTATAACTCTGGATAACATTACCATTCAGGGTCAGTGGAAAGCTGGTTGTTATTGCAGCCAGCCAGTCTCTGCATTGAGCCCCAGGCCTGTAGCCTTCACTCCTCTGCAGCTTTTGTCAAACATAAAATTCAGAAACTAGGGATTATAATAACATTCTGAGCGGCGTCCCCGAGGATTGGGTCAACGGGACAAATGCACCATTGACATTTCTTGTTTTCTTGCCTTTCTAGATCTTGGGGACATTTTCCAGCCTTGCAGATGGATAATATGGTCAGACGCTTTGTATCTGAGGAAATTGCTGCTCTCCCCCTGAGAAACCGAGCTGAAGAATATCAAAAACTTCAAGGATCAACTAATTGCAATTACATATAAATCTCTTTTCCATTAGATTGCAAGCTTCTATGGGAAGTCTGTCTTCTCTAAGAACCTAATGATTTACCATAATCATTGTACCTGCTCAATGCATTCTTCTCCTTGTGCCAGCCTTCAATGTAGTTCTCATTAAATTCATGAATCAGGAGGCTTTGGATGAACAGTATCAAGATACCATACCCCCTGAGAGGACGAATGCTGGCAGTACTCAGCACTAGACTCATGAATGCAAACTATCATATATTGCACTTATACATCACCTTTGGAAGAGGCAGTGACAGGCTAATAGCTGAATATGCAAAAGAAGAGCCCATAGAGCCTCAACAAAGAGTCTCGAAACACATGAGTAGCCAGATATCCCTCCGGAAAGGACCCAGCCAAGGGGTGGCTCCTGTAGGGAAACCACCAAAACCACTATATTAAGTGGCCCTATAAGTCAATGTAATGACAAGGGAAAAACCAAAGCCAGGTATCCATCCACATACAGCTGTTTCAGGGTGTTGCCCCTCATCAGTGTGGAGCAGGATTTTGGCTAGGTGGGAGCAATGCCTAGTAGAGCCACAAGAGAAACAGATCGCTGACCAGCCAAACAACAACACTGCATATTCATGTTTCCCAGGGGGCAATGCACCTAGGACTTCACTGCATTGAGCGATTTCACTAGCAGCCGGCAGTGTTGTTGTTTGGCTGGTCTCCCTGAGATCAGCGATTTGTTTCTCTTTAGGCTAATAGCAGGGCTTTCCCAGTCTTTCCTAACTAAAATATATGTATTTTAAAAAGATAAGCTGAACAACTTTCAAATTGATTTTGTTCTTCAGTTCCTTATCAGTGTCAATAGTTTAGCTTTCTGTAAGTGAATAAGAACATTTATACTGACAAGCTGCAACCCTATACTATAACCCTATCACTTCTCATAGCTGAAAGTTTGTGACACTTTGGTTCTTTGGTTTGTCATACAGGACATAAAGAAGCGCAACTATAGCAGGAAATACAGTTTGCTATAGTGTATATAATACTGCTCTTATGTTTAAGAATATAACTACTATCATACTGCTCCTATATACAAGAATATAACTACTATAATACTGCTCTTATGTTTAAGAATATAACTACTATAATGAGAAATGGAGAGAAGAGTGCAGCTGCACCTCACACCTATGGCTGATACTAAAGCCGCTAAGCTACTTTAAAAAACAAACACCAGGAATTTGGTATACAATTTGATCAAACCAATACGCCCCGTGTACCACGTGCAGGTATCCTGGTTCACACGGGTCCGTATGCTAACTCTGTACTGTGTCAGTCAGTGACTGCCTCCCCCGCAAGGCCTGCGCATGCTGGGAAGTGAGGCCATGGAAAGGCCCTGCAACCCCACTGTCACAGGACCAAACCCAAAATGCCCCACACAGACCCTGCCAGCACCGGAGTGTGGTGAGTGTTTTAGACCTTGTTTACACTTGTGTTGTTTGGTGACAGCTTTCTCCACTGGCGGTGCCTGCTGGGATTTACGGGGGCCTCTGGGTATTGGTCCTGTGACAGTGGGGCTGCAGGGCCATTCTATGGCCTCCCTTCCCTGGTTGTGCACGCCTAGCGGGGATGGCGGTCGCTGACTGACACGGTGGTGAGTTAGTGTAGGGACCCATGTGAGCCAGGAGACCTGCACGCGGCACATGGGGCAATATGGTTTGATCATATTATAAACCAACATCCTGGAGTTGGTTTTTAAATGTAGCTGAGAAGCATTAGTATCAGCCATAGGTGTGAGGTGCAGCGCTATTTTCTCTTTTTGTCCGTATTTTACATTTCTCCCTTTTCTCAGTGTTTGCACTCCTCCTGGTAAGACCCACATGACCGCAATTAGCAGGAGATACCTGTGTACACATGACTTGTACCTCTTATCCTTCCCATTCTACCTGCTGGAGTGTGGTGAGTGTTTTAGACCGTGTTTACACTTGTGTTGTTTGGTGACAGCTTTCTCCGCCAGCGGTGCCTGCTGGGATTTACGGGAGCCTCTGGGTATTGGTCCTGTGACAGTGGGGTTGCAGTGCCATTCTATGGCCTCCCTTCCCTGGTTGTGCACGCCTTGCGGGGTTGGCGGTCGCTGACTGACACGGTGGTGAGTTAGTGTAGGGACCCATGTGAGCCAGGAGACCTGCACGCTGGTACATGGGGCAATATGGTTTGATCAAATTATATACCAACATCCTGGAGTTGGTTTTTAAATGTAGCTGAGAAGCATTAGTATCAGCCATAGGTGTGAGGTGCAGCGCTATTTTCTCTTCTTGTCCGTATTTTACATTTCTCCCTTTTCTCAGTGTTTGCACTCCTCCTGGTAAGACCCACATGACCGCAATTAGCAGGAGACACCTGTGCACACATGACTTGTACCTCCTATCCTTCCCATTCTACCTGCTGGAGTGTGGTGATTGTTTTAGATCTTGTTCACACTTGTGTTGTTTGGTGAAAGATTTCTCCGCCGGCGGTGCCTGCTGGGATTTACGGGGGCCTCTGGGTATTGGTCCTGTGACAGTGGGGTTGCAGGGCCGTTCTATGGCCTCACTTCCCTGGTTGTGCACGCCTTGCGGGGATGGTGGTCGCTGACTGACACAGTGATGAGTTAGTGTAGGGACCCATGTGAGTCAGGAGACCTGCACGCTGTTAAATGGGGCAATATGCTTTGATCAAATTATAAACCAACATCCTGGAGTTGCTTTTTAAATGTAGCCGAGAAGCATTAGTATCAGCCATAGGTGTGAGGTGCAGCGCTATTTTCTCTTCTTTTCCGATAACTACTATAATACTGCTCCTATATACAAGAATATAATTACTATAATACTGCTCCTATGTACAAGAATATAACTACTATAATACTGGTCCTATATACAAGAATATAACTACTATAATACTGCTCCCTGTATACAAGAATATAACTACTATAATACTGCTCCTATATACAAGAATATAACTACTATAATACTGCCCCCCCTATATACAAGAATATAACTACTATAATACTGCCCCTATATACAGGAATATAACTACTATAATACTGCTCCTATATACAAGAATATAACTACTATAATACTGCTCCTATATACAAGAATATAACTAATATAATATTGCTCCTATATACAAGAATATAACTACTATAATACGGTTCAGGGAAGAAAAAGAGTGCTGCACCTCACACCTATGACTGACACTAGTACCTCTCGGCTGCATGAAAAACAATTTTCTTCCCTGAACCATAACTGCTATAATACTGCTCCTATATTCAAGAATATAACTACTATAATACTGCTCCTATATACAAGAATATAACTACTATAATACTGGATTCTTGTATTTAGAATTGTAAAGTGCTGTGGAATATGTTGGTGCATATATGTGTATATATTATGTTATGAGGTATTTGCTCTTGTAGATGAATAACATCATGGCTCCATCCGTCTCCAGGGTTAAACTCTGTGCAATTTCCCTCCTGACATTCAGCAGCTTTCACTCTCTGTCCCCTGAGTGTTCCAGGAAGAAAGGGAGCAGCAATGATTGGTGTCTCTGCTGGAGCCCAGGCCCTGCCTGCTATCACTTTCCCTTTAAATAAAGGGCCGGCCTCCTGTAATTGACACAGTTTCCCTTTGCCAACCAATCGCCTTGCCGGCTGAGCTCTGTGTTTGTTGCAAGTTTCACATTGCTAGAAGGCAGAGCTGCAGACAGAGGCAGTGTGTGTGAGTGCATGAGTGTGTATGTGTGTGAGTGTGATCGGGAGGCAGTACCAGGAGCCAGAGCTATGGATACCACTCCCGGGGGAGCCTGAACTAAACATGAAGCGAAATTAAAGGGGGTCCCTCTACTCCCAGATCTTACTCCAAATCCTAAAAAAAAAACTTAAGAAACTTTTTAAAGTCATTTTTCATTTAACTTTTTGTGCCTAAAGACAAAACAAAAAAAAAAAATTGAAATTCTTGTTGAATTCTTCCTGCTCTTGTGTCTTCTCGGCAATAGATTTGGTGTGTGTGATTGTGTGAGCGTGAGTGTGTTCAATGAGCCTTTAACCCCTTCCTCGCCCTTCGGATTTGTACAATGCTGAAGGTTTTAACCAAGAAGCTGAGGAACCAGAGTTTGAGCGAGCTCCAGCCCTACCAACTCAAGGTACCCCACACTTTTTGTTTTCTTTTTTGGCTTCTTTGCAGCGTCTCAGATGGTGGGGTTTGGTTTTTGGCAGCGTCGGGTTAGGTTTTGCTGTTGGATCACAGGTGCTGGTCTCGGTATGGAATTCTTGGGCCTCTTCAGAAGCTTTTTGGCCACCTTGAAGCTTTTATAGCCCCACAGTATAGAATGCAGGGCCAGCTATTGTGCAAGGCAGGGAGCTGTGTGCATGCTCAGGGCCTAGTTGCATCTGCTTAGCCTTCTCCATAGCTTTCTTCTACAGCCGGATCCTGGTGACATTGCAGCACCCATCACACTTGATCCCCTGAGTATTAGGACATCCCTTTTGATACTTTGTGTTGGAGCAGTGCATACAATGTAGCTGATCACACTAGAGAAGTGATCAGGATGGACTCTAATACCAAACAGAATAGGAAGTTTTAGAGTCTAAACTGCTTCTCACCACCAGGGGGAGCTGGCCTCATAGGAAGTCTGTAGTTGGGGGGTCTTCTTTTGTTAGTGGAAAAGGCATCATGTTGGTAAAAAGTTAGAATTAGAAAAGAAGGTAAAATAGAATGGCGGATTATCAGATTTTCTGGATGGTTGGATTCGCATGAGGCTCTGAGGGCAGAGGGAGGCTGTAGTATAAAGTCTATTCACTGCAGGCAAACAGGAGGTTACTCTGTATTCCCCAATATTAAAAGGAAGGTGCATATATACATTTTGTTCAGTATAAATATACATTGTATTGTGTATATATAGTATTCAGTTCGGTATGTATATACATTGTGTACAGTATAGTATGTATTTACATTGTGTATGGTATGCATATACATTGTGACATTTTACATAGAAATTGAGTACAGAATATATATTGTGTATATTATAGTTTATATTCATTGCGTACTACTGTATATGGAGCACAGTATGGTGTTTATACATTGTGTACTATATATATATATATATATATATATATATTGTATTGTACAGTGTGCCTGTATATATACATTGCGTACAGTATGGTATATAATCATGTACAGTGTTTATACAGTGTATACAGAATGGTATATACATTGTGTGCAGTATATACAGTGTACAGTACAATGTGTGTGTGTGTGTATATATACACTATTTATATACATCCACCAAATCTTCGAGCGGTTGGCACAATCCACATAACAGAGTTGCCAGTCTCGCTCCTGCAGCGGTGGTGCCAACGCAACTAGAGCCCACACAAATAAGGTATATATGGTGGAAACAAAGTTGTGGCACTCACCATCAGGAGACAAGTTTAATATGTATTCATCCATAACCAGATGTAGAGTTAAGAAGCTTGTATTGGTTCATGGATGAATACATTTTTAATTGGAATCCTGATGGTGAGTGCCACAACTTTGTTTCTACCATATATATATTAGTGTGTGCAGTACGGTATATATATTGTGTACAGTAAGGTTTAATTACATGTCTGCAGGTCACAGTATTTCCTGATTATACCTACGCCCATGTATTTTTGCCACCCACCTATTCCTAATAAGCCCCGCCCACCACTGCTATATACTCTATGCCTGCTGGATACTAACCTGTATTCATTAACTGTGTGCAAACTCTGCACCATATACAGAGTGATGGATGTGATGCTGATACATAGTATCAAACCATCAGCCTAGGAAACAAGGCCCTGGATACAAAAACATGGCCACTTTTGTCCTCAGTTTGGATGTGGTTTTGCAGCTCAGTTCCATTGAAGTGAATGGAGCTGAATTGTAATACCCCACACAACCTGAGGACAGGGGTGGTGCTGTTTTTGCAAGTATTTAGCTATATATATTTCTTTTTACTAATCCTGGTGTCATGACATCCCCTGTCCTATCCCTTATACTGTGTACTTTATACGCCCAACCCAAATCATAGCATCCCCCATAGGATTGCATAGAGTGACCCAGCTGCAGCCCACAGGAGTACATTATCCTTGCAGCAGTCTGTGCATAGCCTGCTGCACTGTGCCACATCTGCAGCATGGAGACACAGGGAACATGTATACCTCATGTGCAGCGTCCAGCAGCTGTGTGACCATTGCATAACGTTTCCCATCACTTGTAATAAAGTCTGACTCAGGGAAAAGTGCTGCGTCATGTGACCCCAATATGTGAGCTGATTTGTTGTCATAAGGGGTCTTTTGATTGACCCATAATTCAAAGACCTATTTTTAGGTTGCACATTTAACTTCCTGTCTATGGGCTATGTGTACAATCAGCAGTTAGAGCAAGTTTTTCTCCAGCTATTGCAAATCTACAACTCCCATCATGCCCTAAAAGCCTTATGCTGTCGGAGCATGGTGGGATGTGTAGCTCCGCAACAGCTGGAGAGAGGTTGGAGGACACAGTTCTGGGGCCTAATCTTACTCATTGTGTGTTTCCCTTTAAATGTTTTGCCTAAACCTCTTACATAATGGATGTCACAGGAGACTCTGCGTGCTTTAGCTTCTTATAATAAAGGTTGCTGCCCCTTTAAGAAGAGCCTGGATGCGGGCGGTGACCTCTGCTCCAAACATTTCCTGAACATATGTCCTCTGTTTGCTTATGGAAAACGGCACCAATTGTCACACATGATACCTGACCGCTGACATCACATGTTCCCTGGCTATGCAGTATACAATATATACCATCACCAGCTACACTACCAATGCAGGAGATTTCTAGCTACTCTGCTCCTGTGTCCCCAAGACAACACTTCCTGTCTTGTAGATCAGACTTTTTAACTAATACCATGTCACTGGTTCTCATTGAGGAGACCACTGCAGTGGGGGATTTCCTAGTGCATGATGTTGGTTGTTCCTTGTCTTTCAACGTGTTAAAAGATTTTTGAAGGATAGCGGCAGTCTGCTGGCTGTCACTCCATGTAATAGGAGCGGCAGCAGCGCACCGCCTCAATCTCCTATGGGCCCCTCCTGCAGCTCCCCCCTCGCCCCCCACCCACATATACTCTTACCCGCTTGCTGTCTGTGCGTGTAATAGTGCCATCAGGGACCGGGGAACAAGGAACAAGCGAGCGCTGATCTGACAGGTCCGCGCTCGCTTGCTCCTCACCATTGGCTGACTGGAGAACATCTTCATTTACTGCCAGTTCTGAATGCAAGTCTTGATGTGGGTGGAGGGGAAAAGCACAATCTGTATTTATAATGCTGTGTTTACACGTAAATATTATTGTGCGAATTTGCGCGATAATGATCGAATTCGAACGATAATCGTACCTGTAAACGCAGATAACGATCAAACGACGAGCAAGAAATCATGCAGTTTGATCTTTGAACAAGTTCTCAAATCGTCGTTGATCGTTTGCAAAAAATTCGCAGATCGTTCCGTGTGAACAGTCGTTCGCCGATTTAACCAATGTGTGAGAGAGGCTTAAGCGATCGCAAAACGAATTTTCCGTACAATATATCATACGGTCTAAACGCTGATTGTTATGGAAAAAAAAACGTTACTTCGACATCGTTAATCGTATGATCGGGCCACTTATCGTTTCGTGTAAACGCAGCATTAGACATTGGTGTAATTCCCCTTTAAGAGGACAGCTAAAGTTTCAAACTTTTGATCCTGAATCATCACTTTTGACCTGGTGAGGAGTCATCCATCAGCTGTGACCCCGCATCCTGCTACTTACGTGCTTAGTGGTAGTGGTGGTGGTGGTGGGGGGGGGGGTGTCGTTATTGGCAGTGACAGGTGACTCCATGTAAGTCCCCAGTGAGGCCGGGCACAATGTATACCTGGCTGACACAGATTACATGTTAATTCCACTGCCAGAGATAAATACGGTTTATCCAAGGTCGTGTGGATTAGAGCTGAAACTGGATGGCCGCTGCCAGGTGACTCCGTGGAGCAGATCAGGGGCCGGGGATTTACTTCTCTTTCTTAGATCTGCTGGGACAAAAATACATTTTCATTTGTAGCAAGATCCTCTGGGAAAACAAACATTAAAGGAGAAGCGCCCAAAGTTAGCTGGAAAAAAAGTAAAAAAAAAAACTAACAAAAACCTTACAGCTTGATCTCCTGTGCCCCTGTGGCAACACTTCCTGCCCTTTGCTTTAGCAGTTTAGGCTTGTCATAAGGACATCTTGAGAAGTCTGTGAAAACTTTAGTTGCTGAAGTTATTTGGGCCCTGTCATTTAAAAAAAAACAAAAAACAAAAACATCTTAAGGGTAGCTTCACACGTACCGTATCGCTGCATTTTTAACGCTGCGTTTTTGGTGCGATTTTTGCATGCGAGTTTTGGTTTTCACATGAAAATCATGTGAAAATCAAAACGCGCATGTAAAAAATGCAGCGATAAAAACGCAGCGATACGGTACGTGTGAAGGCACCCTAAAGGGGTTGCCCAGCGAAAATCTTTTTCTTTCAAATCAACTGGCTTTAGAAAGTTATATAGATTTGTAATTTAGTTCTATTTAAAAATCTCAAGTCTTCCCATGCTTATCAACTGCTGTATGTTCTGCAGTAAATATTTTCTTTTTACTCTTAACGCATTGCTCTCTGCTGCCACCTCTGTATAATACAGGAACTGTCCAGAGCAGTAGAGGGTTTTCCATGGGGATTTGCTGCTGCTCTGGATAGTTGCTGTTTCTGACAGAGGTGGCAGCAGAGAGCACTGTGTCAGACTGAAAAGAAAACATTTCCTGCAGGACATACAGCAGCTGATTACAAGTAAATTACAAATCTCTATAACTTTCTGAAACCAGTTAATTTGAAAGAAAAAGATTTTACTGGATAACGCCTTTAATATGTGTTAGAGACGTGTCAGAAGTTTTGATCAGTTGAGGTCTGGGTTGGGAGAAGCATGCGATTAGGCACCTCACTCCCTATGTTGTTGCAGGTATAGATCTAGATTAACCCTTTATAATGTTCTGTCATAGGAAATCCATCTATCAATAAAACATTGATGAGGTCAGTATTTAGATTGCAGCCGATAACAATGATGCCATTTGGTGCACCATTAATGCTGACATCCCCCTAGTGCCCCTCTGACTTACCTGTCTTTGCCCTTAACCCAGATGCATTGACTATAACGGGAGATAAACAAATTCAGAGAATCTGTTTCAGGTTCAGTATGGATGAATTGATTGATTTGATATAGACAAAGTATCTTTATTTTATAAAGTTTATTACAATTTTGCAGAACTTTATAGAGTGATTGGTCTGGCCCTTTAAAGCCAAGCAGCAGAGTCCAGCAGTGAATATGGACTCTGTGCCCATATGGAGAATGAATGGTTCCTTGTTGGCATCATTGTGACAGCTGCCGCGTGGTCCACAACAATACCCCATGTCTGGGAGACGGGAGCAAGCGGCCCCATCCTCACGTGTAGCTGGCCTGTGCCTCGGCTGATGTCAGGCTGTTTGGCTGCAGCACCCTGTATCATATGACCAGCTCTGCTATCTTCACTGCAATGCCAGCAGAAACTGCAATAATGGCTTCAGTCTAAGGACAGGAGCAGTGACTAAAGTGGCACAGTTTCTATTCTGTGCAGATTGATATTTATAGGGGTCAGAGCTCCACACCCCCTGCATAGACACAGTACTAGTCGTATTCTGACAACCGGCAGCCACCACTAGAGGGGGCTGTGCATACAGTAAATTCAATAACACCTCTTAGTGAATCCGGCCGGCAGGGCACCCAAATCTGCGCCCGGCGTACCAAATCTACACCTGCTTCCTCCCTGCCTCCTCCCTGCCTTATCAAACACCCCCAAGCTCCGCCAGCACGCCCATCGGGCGAGCCAGGTGTACGGGAGGCGTACGCCAGGGAGAAGGGGCACATCTGCACCTTCTCCCTGGCGTACGCCTCCTCCATTGCCGCGCGCTATGCATACATGAATATGCATAGTGGGCGGCACAGAGCAATCCCTAGGCCCGTCCGGAGCAACCCCCTCCCGTGCTGCCTAGCCCACCCCCTCCTGTGCTGCCTAGCTTACCCCCTCCCAGCCGATCAGAAGCCCAGGAAAGTATGCTGGTCATTGCCACAGTACCATCCACCTGGGCTGACGTGGATGGTAAAGCTCAGCCCAGGATCCCAGCGCCGATTACACTCCTGCTATCTGCATACTGTGGCAATGACCAGCATACTTTCCTGGTCTTCTGAGCAGCATGGGAGGGGGTTGCTCCAGGCGGGCCAAGGGGTTGCTTTGTGTCGCCCACTATGCATATTCATGTATGGAGGGGGCGGCACTGGGGAAGGCGGACTGGGCGAGCCATGCTGGTGCTCGCGCTTAGGGTGACGCCCCAAATTCTCCTAAACCCCTCATTAGCATAGGGGCAATTAGGAGCTATCGTAGGAATGTGGGCCAGAAGAGCAGATTTATTACCAGCCCTGCGCTTACCAGGTAATGATCTACTGCGGCATATGAGCAGGTTCATATGGATGATGCCGCTTTAAATTTGCAGCCCCGTGCCCAACGGCCGGTGACTAGAGTATCTGTGCCCTAACTTTGCACCACCCCTCCGTCCCTCCTCCCCACCCTCTTCATCATTAGGAATGCCACTGGAACATTGTGCCTTAATGATCCAGCCCATGTTCAGTATTCATACAGCTGATGAATAGGAGACAATCTGCCTGGAGCATTCCTAATGAGGAGGGTGGGGAGGAGGGACAGAGAGGTTGTGCCAGCCTAATGCATACACAATGTAAGCCTCGGCCGTTGGGCACGGGGCTGCCAGTTTAAAATTAGTTTTTTAGGACAATAACTGCATCCCTGGCTGAACGGACCACAGGACAGATCTTTGATTAAAAGCAGCTATCCGAAGGTACAAGCGATTTGGGGGGTCAAATTGTGGGTACAAAGTCGCTTTTAAGCTCTGGCCAAGTCCTACCTTTATGTTGCTGCCATGTGACTTAACTTCATTCTAGGCAATAAAGAAGTGAGCCGCACAATGCGTTCTGCAAGCAGGGACCCAGTAAGAATGTGAATGCAGCTCTGAGTGTGACTAGAGCACAATGATGTGATTCCCAGCTGCTTTCACCTCTAGTTCTCATTGTATCACCCATCCGTGCTTGTACTGATCCATAACAATCAGATTATTGATTTTATTTATTTATTTTCATTGCTTACCAGCGAATGAAGTGTTAAAGGGATCGAATTGAAATCTGCAGTAAATTTCCCATGATATCCATGACCTCAGGATGTGACCTGACTCATTACCACTGGCCGTGGACCCGACTGCAGCTTTTCAGGAAACGAGGGACTGGGGAGCCAGGCATGAAGGTTTCTCAGCTCTGGCTCCGCTCCTCTAGGATCGCTGGTGTGATACACAAAAAGCCCTTTGTGAGCTGGAATGATGGCACAACGGATAAGAGGAAAGAGAGAAGGCCTGGGCTGAAAACACAGAGAGCCAGGGAGGATTATCCTAAGTATGGATGACTCCTGGCTATGAGGGTCACCCTGCAGCCGCCCTTGTACCTCTCATTTTCCCTAATGAGCCTTTTAAAAGCTTCAGGGTGCCCGCTGGGCCTTCCTCTTCCTTCAGGTTTTCCTGTGGGCCTTTGCCTTCCATATGGTGCTCTCCCTTCTGGGTGCGCCTTAGGTCCTCCACTTGCTTTAGGGGGCCTTTAGGGTTTCCTTCGGGTTCTGCATTTTTTAGGGTGCCCCCTGGGTAATCTGCATGCTTTGTGATGCCCCCTGTGCCTTTACTTTATGATTTTCTTCCCCCATAATTATAATTTGGCTTGGCCTATGCCAGTATTCGGTCAATCGCTCTTGACAGGAACACTGGCGTTCATTAACCTCACTGAATTTTGAAGTCACCTGCTTGCCCTATGTCGCTCTCTCCTCTGTGAACTATCTCATACTCCACCCGAGGGTTTTTTCTAAACCAGAAAGACCATCATCCACCACAGCTAACAGCTCCGCTGCTTGTGGACTAATCATCCGATCCAATACATATTACATGGAATAACCATGAGCAAAGTAATCTGACCTAGATGATCTAAATATTGATATTGAATTTTTGAAGAAAACAGCAGCACAGAGCATTTCAGGAAAAGGCTGCTTTGATTGTGTAAGACATCACAACTAGAGATGAGCGAACCTCGAGCATGCTCGAGTCAATCCGAATGCTTTCGGCATTTGATTAGCGGTGGCTGCTGAAGTTGGATAAGGCCCTAAGGCTATGTGGAAATCCTGGATATAGTCATTGGCTGTATCCATGTTTTCCAGACAACCTTAGAGCTTTATCCAAGTTCAGCAGCCCCAGCTAATCAAATACCGAATGTTCGGGTTCAGATAGACTCGAACCCGAACCCGATTCGCTCATCTCTAATCACAACCTAAAAGTGGAACGAGAAGGGTCTCCGCAGCACAGAGCATTTCAGCATAGGAGTATGTTAATTTAGTGGAAAGTCACAGATTGGTCACATTGAAAGAGCAGCAGCACAGAGGATTTCTGAATAGAAAGTGTGCTGTGCCAGCTTAAAGCATGGTTACCTGCAGCACAGAGTATTTCAGACAAGAATGCTTTGGGTGATGATAAAGAAGCCTTCCTATATCTGTCTTGTTTTTAGAAAACAAATTCAGCAGCTGCAAGGTCAGAATACATGAGATGTATCTAGAACATGTTACATAAGCAGTTCCCCACACACCCGCTCTGTTCCTTATCACTTGCGGTCATGCACTCTCAGTTTACTCCGGTGAGCAGTGAGTAGGTGTTATTCTACACGTAGGCTCTGTCTCTGCAACTATACTGCACAGCCACAGTGTACTGCTGCTGGTAACGTTGTATGCTCTCCTAATGATCAATGGAGACAGAGAACAGATCCAAGGATTTCCCATAATGCTGTTTCCATCAGTCCCATAGGATTTAACTGGACCCTTTCTCGCTGTGTTCAGTGGGGGTCCTATATTTTGACCCCCCCCACACACACACACTAATGTCATTTTGATGAAGAACAGTCAAAGCAATGTGTTATACATATCATTTCATAATCACTTTAGAAAAGATCCTTAACAAACAAGATAAAGAGACTTTATTATGTGTTTCCATTTTCAAAAGTTTAAAGACCTAAACTATTTTTTTTACTATATAACTATAACTACTATAATACTCCCTATCTACAAGAATATAACTACTATAACACTGCTCCTATATACAGGAATATAACTACTATAATACTGCTCCAATATACAAGAATATAACTACTATAATACTGCTCCTATATACAGGAATATAACTACTATAATACTGCTCCAATATACAAGAATATACCTACTATAATACTGCTTGTATATACAAGAATATAACTACTATAATACTGCCCCCTATATACAGGAATATAACTACTATAATACTGCTCCTATATACAGGAATATACCTACTATAATACTGCCCCTATATACAAGAATATAACTACTATAATACTGCTCCTATATACAAGAATATAACTACCATAATACTGCTCCTATATACAAGAATATAGCTACTGTAATACTGTTCCTATATACAAGAATATAACTACTATAATACTGCTCCTATATACAGGGATATAACTACTATAATACTGCTCCTATATACAAGAATATAACTACTATAATACAGTAGAAACGCTAGCCGGCACTGCCACCTAAAAATTTCTGTATACAAACAAGCATATCTTGCACAAAAGTAGAGTAAATCTAGCACTCACCGATAAGATGTCTTCCAAATCTTGGAATAGCTGTTTCAAGATCCTCCCTTCTTCCAGCCAGGGCCCTGGCCAGAAGAAGGGAGGCTGCTGCTTCCTATATCATAATACTGCCCCTATGTATAAGAATATAACTACTATAATACTGCTCCTATATACACAAATATAACTACTATAATACTGCCCCTTTATACAAGAATATAACTACTATAATACTGCCTCCTATATGTAGGAATATAACTACTATAATACTGCCTCCTATGTACAAGAATATAACTACTATAATACTGCTCCTATATACAAGAATATAACTACTATAATACTGCTGCTATATACAAGAATATAACTACTATAATACTGCTCCTATATACAAGAATATAACTACTATAATACTGCTCCTATATTCAAGAATATAACTACTATAATACTGCTCCTATGCTCCCTATGTCCAGGTGTCCTCTCTGGATGTCACATACAGGGATAAGTGTTTGGAGATCTCCCTCTCTCTTCGTCCAGTGCAGTGTTGCTGTAAGGGAAACCTTTGATGCTTCTCTCTTCCCACAACCCTCTTCCTGAGCAGTGTTCCAATGTGGAGGCCTCACGCCTGCTGATCTAGGTGGAACTGAACTTTCCGTCTCTCGTTCAGTGTGGAGTCATCCCGCAAAAGACCTTGTTGCCAGCCGTGGCCTTGGACTTTTAGGATTAGGGTATAAGTCATCTAGCTTCTTGCTGTCTTGTCAGTGAATATTTGATCCCAGCTGAATGGCCGCCCTTCTGTATGAGATGTATTTGTTCACTTTCTATGTACTGAGAGGGGACATTTTGGGTAAATTTGTCAGAGCCATTAAGGACCAGTTAGCGGGAGTAGATTTCCATTAAAGACTTGCTGTTTCTTTCCAAGCTTGGCAGCGAGCGGCGTGTCATGACTGGCTGACTCCTCTGTGCCACTTGGCGTCTTCAGATACCGAGTATTCCAGCTGCCGGAGAAAAGCGCTTAAAGCATCAGGAGATTTAGCATTTCTGGATGTATCGTTCTTTTACAAGGAGTTGTTTATGGTTAGAAAAACATGGCTGCTTTCTTCTTGAACTGGTGTCACCTCTGTCTATGAGGTTATGTCAGACACTGCAGCTAAACTGTAATACCACACACAATCTGTGGTCAGGTTTGGTGCTGTTTATGGAGGAAAGCAGACGTGTTTTTGTAATTGTAAGGAATTCCTGTAAATTAAAGGACTATTTCTACTGAGCAGAGCCTGTCCACTCATTCCCCTTAAATCTATGAAATTTCTCTAATGAGTGTGGGCGTCTTAGGCCTTGTAACCATTACAATCATAAGGGGTTCCAGCCAATAACCCCCGAACAAAGTTAGTCTCTATGACTCTTTGCAATGACTTTGTCCTTTAACTAGATTTCCCACTTTGTATTTTGTTCTCGGCAGCATTATAGAAAAATTAATTAAATTAAAGAACAGTCTGGGTTACACACCCCCAGTTAACTCCGGCTTCATGCAAACCACTGTTCATACAGAGCATGCTCTGTTGTGAGGCATTGTGGGAGATGCTGTGTTTGCACCATGAACCAGAGAGTAATGTGCTCTTGGATCTCTGCTCTGTGTGCCCTTTCTTTCCATCAATTGATATATCACTAAGAAAAGTCAGCAGATACAGGGGGTCTGTGAACCGTGATCAGTAGCGGATTGTGATGGGACATCAATACTTATTGCATTTAGCTTGGACAGAAATGATGGTTCCACCACTGACATGAACAGGACTGTGATGTATATGCCAGCTGAATCGTGAATGCAGCTCTGGATGTGATTGCAGTAGAAGACCTCATGGATCATAACCCTGGTGACATACGTCAGCGGATCAGCTCATTGTTATTAGCACTGTCAGTCTCCATTAATTTGCTCTTTAGGAACGGACACTAAACCTTTCTGAGTGCATTCCTCCTGCACCATGATCAGTGGCATGGAAGCATGCCTGGCCCGTGCCCATATAAGAGACTAGACACCAGCTAGAGGAATGCCTCATGGAAGCCTACTGTGCTGGAGACCTCTCCGAACCAGACAAGAAATTGCTCACTTGTTCACATTACATATCCTCCAGCGCTTAATATGGTTCTCTGCACATGGAAACAAATAGGTGTCTGGGAGAAAGCCTGAAAATATGTGATGCCAGGTGCTTGGTGATCCTGCCAAGAGCACCATGCTATTAATAATAGGCCATGTACTTGGTTATCTGTATCTGGGAAAGCTGGGTGACTACTAAAATGGCTGCAATATTAGTTCCTATACAGGTTATCACCCATCTTTCCTAATGTCTTTGCAAACAGCTGTATGTTCCTGCATACATACTGTCTAATCTGGACCCTGGGAAAGCTGGGTAACATGTGAAGAGTGAGTCTATAATCTCCTCCAGTCCCTTCC